>NC_052144.2:134358-434358 GCF_016086655.4 Lepeophtheirus salmonis | reverse complement strand
TTTGGCCTGAATTGGAAGATATGGACTTGGACGATATGTGGTTTCAACAAGACGGTGCCACTTCCCACACAGCAAATGTTACAATCGTTTTATTGAAGAGTAACTTTGGTGAGCGTCTTATCTCCAGAAATGGACCAGTCAATTGGCCGCCTCGCTCGTGCTATTTAACGGCTATAGACTATTTTCTTTGGGATCACGTGAAAGCCCAGATCTACACCAATAATCTATCGACGTTAAAAGAGCTCAGAACAAATATTCAACGCGAAATTGCTGCAGTTTCAGCCAATTTATGCGGAAAAGTAGTCGAAAATTGGGTTCAACGATTGGACTTCGTAAAACGTGCACGTGGTGGTCATTCAAACGACATCAAGTTTCATTCATAAATTAACTTGAATGTATCTTAACGGCAAATAAAGAAATCGTCGATATCTCAAACCGTTTTCGTTTTATTTAAAAAAAAAGTGTGAGCGCTGTTAATGAAAAACCCTTTATATAAAATTAAATGTGTGCGCGAGTATTTTATGGGTGCCCACACTGTTGGGCCTAAGATGGTGAAACTTTGTATGGGCACATCATTTGAACCTGGACAAGTAATGACGAAGTGCTGATGTTTGGGGGAGGGGGAGGAAGGGGTCATATAAAATTCTATACTAAAATCACACAAAAAATATTCTTGGAGCTAAAGGAGATAAAATTTGACTTTTAACTAATGAAAAAAATAGTACCCCCCCCAATTAAGAAATTTTTGCTTTTTACGAGTAAGTTTAATATTTGAATTTTTTTTCTACAAAAAATCTCATTTAATTGTCCAATTTTTTTTCCAAAAAAATTATCTTTCTCCAAATAACTATGTTTTTTTGAAATTTTTCTCTAAATAATTTATTATTTGAATTATTTTTTCAAAAAAATTTTAATTAGAAATTTGTTGTTTGAAATTTTTTTCCAAAAAATTATCTTTTTTCGGAAAACAGTTGAGAATTTTTTCTCAAAAAAAATATTTTTTTGTAAAGAGATGTGGATATTTGGAATTTTTTTTCAAAAGAATTGATTTTTGCAGAGTTTTTGAAATTTTTTGTAAATAGTTTTAGATCACTGAAAAAAAATTAAATATCAAATTGTATATATATATTAAATCCAAAAACGAAATATACTAGAATTGCATCGCCATTGGGATTTTTTCTAGAATCGTCCCATCACTAATGATTTCATTTTTATTTTGAACAATACGTTTGGAAATTGACTCTTTATTTTTGTCAAATATATATTTATATAATTTTTGACCTGAAAAGAAAGGTGGGAGAAAGAGATTTATCTTTAATATCTAAAAATATATTTTTAAAGAATAAACTGCCCACACAATGATGCATTCAATGTAACACAGTCTGTATATTAAGTGTATGTTCAGTAGAAGAAGAAAATAAAAGTTGAAGATGAAAGCCATGATACATTCATATACATATCATCAAAAAGATTAATGAAAAAGTTGTCAAAGGAGAGTTCGAGTCACAAAGTCAAAAAGATAATAATTGAAAAATATATCTATTAGTGTTGAGGCTCGGTCCAAGATCCAATTTTTTACCTCTTTAGTATATAACGATTTGTTGGAGAGTGATTAGGACCGATATTTAAACGTCCAGGCCGCAATCTCAGGTCGTAGACCGATTTATTGGGAAAAAATTATATTTCAGATATTAATTTTTTTTAAAGTTTATAAATATTCTTAAACAATAATTTTGTTTTTGGAAAAAAATCAAAAAATCAAAAGCTGTTCATACAAAATTAATTTTTAATACAGCTACAGCCCCTCCAGCCCACACCCTGTACACACAGTTCTGCATATCAGCCCTAAAATTTATAAGTTCGGTCCTTGATGACGTCACTCATCTTTATATATTTATCTAAATCAATTCTACTAATGATAGTCCGAAGGACCGGTCTTAAGAACTGATAGGACCAGTCTTGAGACTGGACTGGGGCGAATAAATGACATAAGACTAACTATAGGATTTACTTTGCTACAAAAATAACATTCTGACGTCACGACGTGTGTTTATTAAATAAAATTAAGTCGATTCCACCAGCCAAAACTCCGACCCATTCTATTTCTCTAAGAAATGAAAATCTTGATAATCCGACCTGGCATGACGTAATCCTTGGAAAGACATGCACGGCGTTACCTCGCTCACACAACAATACCCTATGTATGTCAGCTGTCGATTCCCTCTTCCGCCGTGATACATCATGACTATTCATTCTTTTTTGAAATATAAACAAAGTAATAATTTATTCTATACTTGGGCTCGGTTTCCAAAAGAATAGGAATACAATTTTTTGTTGATCCCTTGTCTTATATATAGCATATATATTGGCCATTTTATTATTTATATGAAGATATTTTGGCAACTTCTTCATTGAAATAATATATTAATTACTCTTTTAAAAAAGTATTATTAGGCAATATTAAAATACAGTATCGAAAATATACTAGGTAATTCATTTCAAAAATTGTAAATAAGTAATATGACAGTGAATGTCCGGGAATATATAAGAGATTTATTGCAGTTGGTATGATTGATTTATTTGGCTAACTACCAGATGATTTCGGTCATTTTCAGCTTCTTTTGGAGGAAAGGTTGCGTGATAAAATAAAAGTAACGATGTGCAAGAAGTGATATTAAAAATAGCTACGGTCTTAAGGACCGGTCCTAAGACTAAACTGTCCCAATAAATTACTACTGATATAACACTAATTATAAGTCGATGTCCACCTTTTTGAAACACTCATGACATCATCAACATTTCCCCCCTTCATTTTATATCCAGAAAAAATGCATCATACAGATATTAATGAATACTTTCGTTTAAAGTTACTTTCCTAGATAGAAAGGACAATAAAATAATACAATGCACTAAAACGATTAAAACGATCACAAAAAATATTCAAATAACAAGTTTATTAAAATTGGAAAGGAACCATAAAATTGTCAAGAAATAACTAGTATGACGGAAAAAAACAAGCAAAGGACTATTTTGATCTAAAAAACTGTATCTTATTAAAATGGCGAATAATCTTATTCAAGACCGTCAAGTATCTTGCTGAGAATTAAAGTTAATAAGACCTCCCACAAAAATTCCATGTAGAGATATTACCATCTGGAATTTTAATCGTAGAAGCAGTATAACGAGCAACTGCAGATATGAGCATCCCTCTTAATTCTCCCACTTTTATAGGTTTCAACTCTGTCAATGTCTCTGCGATGAGAGTTTTGAAACTCAAAATGGCATATTCTATTGCGTTTGTCTTTTCTGTAGTATTAACAATTCAGTTTTAGAATCGATGTAGACTGAAATTCAATAGTTTTCAAATTGTGAAACAATTTTTTGTGTGTCCATTTATGGACCGATTTTCCCCTCTTTCCAGATTTATGAGATGAACAAATTTGGATACATATGACGTAATTGTCGGTCAATGTTTACCTTTTTGGAACACATAGGATGTCATCCACAACCTCTAGAATAATTGGCGACCGAATTTGAAAGGAAACGAATTTTTTTGGAAGGCTGATCCAGGCCGAATGTTTCTTTAGAACCGATATAAGTCGAACGTTTCGTTGAGAATAGGTAAAAACAAATTTATATAAATATATAAGTCATATGAAAGCAAATTCAACCTCCTAGATGGGTGTACTTTTTTAAATTTGTTTGTTGCAATTTTCTCCAGCGCAATTTTTCTCCATGGAAATCTTCTCTAGGGCAATCTTCCACAGGTAATTTCTCCCAGACCAGTTTTTCTAGTACCCTATCTGGGTATGTTACAGTACCAAGTACTTCCCTAGATCCAGGAACATCACTGGTAATGGTTTTATTGCTTCCAGCAGAACAGATAACCTTCACATACTGCAAAGTATATTCAAGTGCAGGAACGTCCACAGGATTATACATATATATTTGGGGGGGGGAGGGGAATTTTTTAAATAAATTAAATTTCCCCCTATTTTTCGTCTAAAAATTTCTTCATCCTAATGAAATTTTTTTTTAGTAGAAAGCAAAACCACTTTCAAGCACTTATGAAGCAAGGACATGTGGGTCGCTTCTTTCCAATATCTTAACGTAATGTACTTATCCATATAGTTCATTTTGGAGAGGGAGTTGAGTGTCACTTCCTACTGCAACGTCACTTGAAGGATGTCATAGCGTCAGTTTGGCACAACTTGTCGAAGGAGACCTGTACAGCGTGTAAAGCAGTTTTGAGGCGTCTGAGACCTTTAGTTAACAAATGGTGGCCATGTGGAATGAACTTGCACTAATTTTAAAGTAAATTAAACACTGATTGCAATGGTATAAAAAGATGTTTCGAGAAATAAATATTAGTGTACTTTCTTGGCTGTTGAATTTGGCCTAAGACTTATGGGTGATCACGTTAACTGGGTTGTTTTGATCGTTGAAGCTTATGTTTAATCAATTTTTTCAAATAATATTTTGTGCAATTTTGAAGTATTTTCAGAAAAGTATCGACTTGAAAAAAGTCGAGTTTGTTTCGAATTCGGGTCATTCTCTAATCCAACACTATTTAAGAATATAAACATTTTTTACTTGTACTATAAGAGTGAGTCATTAGGCATTAAGAAAATGTCATGAAACATAATATATAAATGTGTCTAGTCATCATAAAAGCAAGGAGGGCGATTTTTCTTTATAACAAAATTTAGTTTTGAGTAATTCGTTTGTATTCTTCAATTAATTAAGTCCACAAAATTCTTAATTTAGAAAAAAATGCTTCTTTCCTACTCAAAAGTTGTATCAAATCTACTTAGTATAAAGGGTAAAAATACTAAAAAAAATATAATTGAAAATTCTCGAAAACATCGATTTGATACAAAAAAACTAATTACATATTTGTGTTCAGCATACACGAGGGTGGTTTGAAAAGTGTCCGACCTCAAGTTGAAGATGACAGCATTTGTACCTAAATAAAAGCTAGTCACATCTATTTACAATCTTTTGACAGTTACTCGCAATGTTAGTGCCATTTTAGACGAGCAGTTGTTATACAACAGTCGTTTAGTAAGTTGATGTTTTTGTGAAATGTATTTATGTTAATGACAAAATTGAGTCTCGAGCTGTCATTAAATATTTGTTTTCTAAAATGGGTGAAACAGCTAGTCATATCCATGTAGCACCTGCTGATAGTTAATCACCAAAGTTTCAGCCATTTAGGACAACAAATATTTAATGAAAGCTCGATACTCGATTTTGTCAATTTTCAGGAAAAACATTTCACATCAACACGCTCAAACGACCAGTTGTTATGTAACAGTCGCTCGTGTGAGTTGATATTTGTGTTTTCGTGAATTTTTTTTGCAAAATGAACAAAAGGGAGTCGCGAGCTGTCATTAAATATTTGTTGTCTAAAATGACTAAAATAGCTAGTGACAATTTTACGAGGATTAAGCAATACCATAAGATTTTTAAGATCCGAAATATCCCTCCGTAAAAGTTTTACCAAAAGCCGGTTCAGTTATATAATCTCGGATCTTTTTGGATAATACAATTTTACTTATACCGTTTCTGGTTACTTCGGATCCGACTCAAAGATCCTTCCTATTCCTATCCCAAACAAACCCTTATTCTTACTCTCCTTCTTTCAAAATCACATACACTACATCATTTATCTTATCTAGGGTACACATATTATTATTTTCAATTTTTCAAAAGTAAAATTTCAAGGAGAGGTTGGGTATCCTGTATAAGTGGGCCCATACGTCATACTTTCTCTTTCTATCTCGATATTGGAGACAACGACAGAGGATAGTTTAAATGCAACTCTCACAACCTTTTAATAATAAGGAAATACATTTGCTACGCGAAGTGAAGAGAAGAATATAATTGGCAGAGGAAGAAAAGACCCGAAGTGAAGCGGAAGGATCTCGACTTTTCCGAGTTATTCGTTTAATCAGCACTTCGAAGGTTCATGAAAGTAGATGGAAGGTCTCATTGTGTGGAAGAAGTTGTGAGTTTGGATCTTATGGAGTATTTGGAGGAGAGGGGAGGGGTAGTTCTCTCGGAGTCCATCCGTTGACTGAGAGAGGAGGCCGGAGGAGATCATATCTAATTATGTAAGGCATTACGACTTTTTCTTATATCTACCGTGATCATGAAATTAGAATTACTTTCAGGAATACATTGCATGTGCAAATTCGTACTGGCGTTTTTCTTCTTGGACATCGATGAACTCGGAAAGGAGTGAATTCAAGGCATAATTTAAATATTTATTAATAAATAATCATGGTTCTTATTGAAAATTAACTATTTGTTACCTAATAATAAGGCTTAATATCACTATTTAATATTACATTAATTATCACTTGGTTTTGTGATGATTTTATCGATCCCTAATTCTTGGAATAAGTTTACAGGTAGGATTATACAATCATAGTAGTTTTTATTGTAATATTAGAATAATAGTAAATAAGCAATAATTAAAAAATAAACCTACCTATTATTAATAATGTAATTTAAATTAAGTAATAACTCGGAAAAGTCGAGATTCTTCCACTTCACTTCGCGTCTTCTCTTCCTCAACCAATTATATTCTTCGCTTCAGACGTGCGGGCCAACTTATACAGGATACCCGAGAGGTTTTGTGAGGACATTTATCTAACAAAATCCTCGGAAAATAGTACTCAGTAAACTATTATTTAATATGTGAGCAATCATCTCTAATAATAGCCTCCATACAAGGCCTAAATCCCTTGCAGACCTTCACTATGTAGTCAGCCTTGAGCTTGGTCCCCTCCTTCTTGATGAAAGCCTCTAAAGACTGGAAATTCCTGTGAGGAATAGAATACACCATCTCCTCTAGATACGCATAGATAGAGTAATCCAAGGAGTTTGTGTCTCGAGAGCAGGGCGGTCACATGTTGAGATCCAAAAGTCCGGAAAGTTGTCTCTCAGGAAGGCTGGGATCTTAGCAGCTCAATGACACAGAATTGTATCTTGAGTGAACTCTCTAACTTTTCTCTGGTCTAAAGTAGCACTTTCTTACATAGAAGTTCGATGTGAGCATCTGCATTGACCCTCCTGGAAGGGCAGACTTCCACTATGCTGCCCACTTGATTTTTTTTTGTTCTGAAGACATGTCTCACTGAAGCTGAGACATTTTCTGGATGTTTGGCTCTGATGTAGCGGCTATTTTGCTTATTCACAGTGGCATCAACGGTGAAAATTTTTGATCAGAAAAGAGCAAAACTTCCTTATAGGCCTGGAGAAAATTAAGAATGTTCTTTGCTCTTTCCAACCGTCTCAGCTTGCTCTGTTCAGAGATAATATGTCTTGTTGTCTTCCTCTGGGATTTTGCATTAATGTTATTCCGGATTAAAAATATGTAGAATTAATTATCAACAATTACCTAATATGTGCTTATGTGTATGATATTAGCATTCATTTTAAGTATTTTCAAACTCAAATATGCAGTAATCATGAGATACTTTCTAATTGCTAGTTTCAAAAAACGAAAAACATTCTAGAAAGAAGAAGATAATTGACCATATTGATGTCATGAGCTTGACATTGCAAAGCAAACATAAATATGCTACAATAATACAAATGATCAATGTATTGCAAAAATAATGGCGATACTGCATTATTTACATATAATACTTTTATATTTGACTATCCCTTTAAACATATGCACATACATTATTAACTTTTTTTAAATGTCCACAAAGTGTTTGACAGATTTATAACACACATTTTGTACATTTAATAGTGTTGGTTTCGAGCTGTAAAGAACAAGTTTGAGTTTTTGAGCATTGATCAAGCAGTGTCGACAAAATCATAGGGCCTAGGGGAGATTGGTCCCATATATAACATATAGAGTGAGAAAGTATTTATTGAGGAGGTTGTTATCGACTTGAGATGTCGTCAGCTGTTGTCAGGGAATTTATGCTGTAATAGTTATCTATAATTTTTTTTTTCTCTTGAGAGCCCCACAAAATTTTATCATCTTGCAAAAGTTTAATACCACCTGGGATATTTTTAGCAGAAAAGGAATATATTTCAGAAATTTCTTTTTAAGATGAATTATTTGATGAACGACGCGAAATAGTGCTGCAGTTTACTTTGCACGCTTTTCGAATTAAATTAGACTGATTTTTTTTTATTTTTTTTTTGCAGGGACATTTGGGAGATCTTGAAACAATTAACTTCATCATGGCGCGTCATCTCTTGTTGACGTTTTCCATGGTTTTTGATGGCACATGAACAAATGCCTTGCTACATCAGATCTTAACAGCAATTCCGCACTCAGAATAGCCTTCTTTGTGCCACGTCACTATTTCGGCCCTTTGAACATCAGAAAGGTAACATTTTTGCAACTTTTTGAAGAATATTAATTGCAGCTAAAATGCGAGAATAACCGTCTCCTACAAGCATCATTAGCCAACAGGTTAATAAAAAACACTTGTTAGACCCAGTGGAACAAGGTACGTACCATACTTGTCTAATTCACGTTCATACACGTCAAGAAAACGATTATTATTGAATAAGATGAAATATCAGAGGTGGTCTGAAACTTTTGCAAATGACTAATTTTGAGTGTGTGTCTTTTATGGGTGCCCACACCGTTGGGCTTAGAAGGCTAAAACTTTGCATGGGTCTTCTTTTCAGAAAGGGGTGCCTATTTTCGCGGGGTCATATATTCTACAACTAAAACACAAAAAAATATTGTTTAGAGCTCAAGAAAACTAGATAATGGGGTTGACTATAAATCGAAAAGTGACTGGCGTCTCAAAAAACAACTATACGAATTTAACCTTTTCAAAACTTACTCAAAATCAAAAAATTAATGGACTAAAAAAAGAAATAAGTGAGTATTGCTCTTTCTTTTTTCGGGTGGAAAAAATGGGTTTTCAAGTGGAGTATTGGATTTGTAGGTTATATAAAGTTTATAGAAAATTGTCTGGAAATTCGTTTGTATATAAATTTTTGACAAATAAAAATCCATGTTTAACTATAATATCACATATTTTCTGAAGAATTTCTATTTTTATTTTTTTCTTAGTCCGCATTTTTTCATCATATTTAAAATTTTGAAAAAGAAATACCACAAAACCATCTCTTTGATGGATTTTGGTCATCATATTGAAAGCCTTGACTCTACAATGATCAACTTTCATTTTATAGAATGATATTTGTAATATTTAATGAGTTATCGAGGGGTATTTCTTCGACGACGTTTTTCTCCATAACTTTTTCGGTTCAAAAGTGACTGATGTCTCAAAAAATAATTATAGGAATAAGTAGGTTTTCTTAATTTATTCAAAATCAAAAAAGTTATGGGCAATAAAGAAATTGATGAAAATTGCACTTTAGTTTTCTTTTTCTGGTGGAAAAAATTAATTTTTAATTAAATATTATAATTTTGGAAAAAATTGTCTGGAGATTGGTTTCATATAGATTTAAAAAGTAAAAAATCGTATTTAACTGAAATATCTCTCATTTTTTTAATAACTTTTACATTTTTTTTTTTTTAAACGTCAATTTTCAATTGTTAAGTAGAAATGCCACAAAAGGATACATTTTGGAGAGAAAAATTTAATTATGACACGTACAACATAGTATTTTTAATTTCCAGAGCATTATATTAAATCATATTTGGAACATTTGCTAAAATGAACCAATTATAGCGGGTTATTTTTTCGACGACATTATTATAAATAACTTATTTGTTTCTGGAAGTACAAAAAAAATATTCGTAGTTTTGTGTTCCTCTTTACAATTTCCATAAATTACATTTCCTACTTTTTTGCAAAATTAGTGTTTTTTTTCGATTTCTTCGCAAATTCCAATTTGACAATTTAAAAAATAAAAAATGGAATTATCCTCTAGAATTTTTTTTTGATGCATATATGGCGGTAAATTATTTGAAGTTTCTATCACAATCTTTTTATTAATTCATATTGATACATATATTATAATGCTCACCCGCACAGAAATATTAAGAAGAAATAATATTTACCATTGTCAATATGATTTCCCACTCTCTCCTAAGCCCTAGTATCACGGAGTTACCCTTTACTTGCATTGTATATTTCCTTCTCTGTGAACGACCGAGGCACAAACCTACGCACATTAGAGAAAAAAATTCCCGAGCGCGTTCTCCATTAACCTACGTCGTTTGATTAAATTGTGTTTTTCTTGTATATAATAATTGCAAATTCTCAAAAAAAAGTGGTGGCCATACCCCTCAGTCAGACGGTCCTTTAATATACCGGACCGAACTAAAAATGTAAATACTTACTATTTTTTATCATTCATAAAGGATTTTACTACAAAAAAAATATTAAAAATGAAAAACCGTGCTATTTCTTCCGATTATAAATGAACCCGGACTATATATTTACTAACACCTCATTGTTAACAAAAATATTGTTATCAAATTTGTCGAAAAGACGGCGTTTTTGTCTCACGATTTGAAAATAATAAAATTAAATTGATCCCAATTTGGATTTTTTTGAATTTGTCTTTTTTTAAAGAAAATTATAACAAAAAGCTTTTGTCAAGAAGCCTAACACATCTCTCCTTCAATGCAAAATCCTAGTAACACACCTGAAAGTTTGAAGTCTTTAAACCCAATTTTAAAGTTTTTTTTTTTTTTTGTAAATAGGCAAATGTTAAATAACAGGCATATTGTTAAGAAAATCATTTTTTACCCATTAATTCAGAATTATTTCCAATTTGCTCAAAAAGGAACATTGTCTTAAATTAATATAAAGTAGATTGTTTGTTATAGCATTTGTTGATCAAACTGCCTGGGTTGTCCCCAGCTGGAGGGGATGTACCCCCCCCCCCTCCCAAATATCCAAATTTACAAAAATTTAATTTTTCAAATTTTTTTTTCAAAATAGTTAATTTTTTCTGTTATAACTGAAAAATTAATGAATTTTTTTTTGCAAAAAATTTAATATTTATATTTTAATTTTTGAAATATTATTTTGACATTTTTTTTCCCAAAAAATGTCCTTTTTGTCAATACCTGTGGATTTTTGAAATCATTTTCCAAAAAGTTTACTATTTGAAAGTTTTTTCTATAACAAATTTTATGTTTAAAATTGAATTTTTGAAATTTCGAATTTTTTTTTCATAAATCCTAAAAACCATATATATTCATTTATATATAAAATCCTGAATGTTCGAATAAATAAAATATACCAGAAGTTAATTTGGCTAGAACAATTTGATACCTTCTACAATATATTTTATGTAGATTTCGCCGTTGTAGTTTTGATAATAAATATTATTAATTCTGGATTCATTTGATAAATTTGATGTACTAAAGAGGTTAGTTTGACTATTTATTACTCAAATCAACCATGATGGTATATTTAATATACCTTAGAATAATAAAACTCTGTTAATAGTCAATACAATTTAATTTAAAAAAATTTAAATGTCAAACAAACAGTTCTATTTATATGCAAGTACATTAAATTAAGTTTGGGTTTGTTTAAATTAGCAGAAATGAGTGGTTAAATAAGATCTATATTTTCAAAATTTATGTAGACAAATTAAATTTGAAGGATCACAAAAAATTACTCTTCCTTTTAACTCCCCAACTAATTTTGAATATTAGTTTTACATGAACACACTCACACACTAGTAATTACATTATATTTTGATGTTTTCTCTTCAAGAATGAAAGAATAACGATAACAACCTTTAAAAAAAACAATCAGTAGAATATCACGCTCGCTAATGTCATATTCTATACAACTTTAGTTTTCATAGCTCCTATAAATTTCACACCATAATAGGATCAATCATTTTGTATTTACTTCAAGAAACCATTATTATTTACTTATCTTTATTATGAAAATTTTGAGAGGTCCAGAATCACTTTTTTTACAATGTTGCTATAAGCAATATTGAAGAGTACCTAATTAGCTACCAAATGCTAAGAAAAATATTGTCTTAGTCGCCTCCATAATCACACAGCACGAGAATAAGATTGAGATCGCAGGGCTCCTCCGTGCGGGATTCTCCTAGTAGATCATCTGGAAGCAGACTGAGGTCTAATGGAAAACGACTTAGAATGTCTACATGCGGTTGAAGGAGGTAGGGGAAGATCTCAAACACTCTCCAGGAGTAGGCAGAAAAAATCTCCGTGTCCGTCAACCACCTCAAGTCGGCTTTTAAGTAAAAGCCGAATTCCTCAATTGCTGACATGGCCAGGAAGATGAACAAGTTATCATCACCGGTGTCCAGGGCTCTAAATAAGGCAGGATGAACGTCTTTGTGGCGTAATCTGCGGCCTTTCTTTACAGAACAGCAGATAAAGTATTTTTTGATGAGAATAATTGTACTTTTGACCATGTCTTCAAGAGGCAAAATGATCGAGTAGTCACATTTGGGATGTAGCAGAGGAGCTCGAATATGTATCCACCACCAAACACCCTGCTTCTGTGATGATATAAGGCCTGGTTGCATCCAACAGGAAGTCCATGAATCCCGTATGGTTCTCTTTAAAATACAGGCTGAAGGCTGAATAGCACGTCAAAATTCTTGACACCAAAGTCCCCCATGGATCAAAAAGAAAACCGGAGAGAGGCTCAAGGCCAACAAGCACTTCTGGTGGCTGCAGAGCACATACCTTAGCTACATAGACTATTTCATCTAGGAACACGTCTATAGTCCAAGTCCTGCAAGAGACTTGGATACAGAAACTCGCGTCCTGAAAACCTCCATCAAAAAGGCCTAGCCCTGCATGAGCGCCAAGTACATAAAGAGGGTCTGCAGCAGCATCAGCCATCGCCTGGAGCTCACCATCATTTGAAGAGCTGATAAAATAGACTAAAACATGTTCTTTGGGGTTCACTTTATAATTAATAGTTAATAAACATGCTTACTAATTTACTCAGGATCCTTCCATGGACTTCAATACTTAGTGTGTTAAAATGGGTAAATAATAAGGGTTGGCCCAGTATATGAAAGTATTTACTCTTTATAAGTAACATCAACAACAATATTTATAATAATTATGAGAGTCACCCTCACAAGCACATGTCGAGAGAAAGTCGTTTAAATTCTTTCATATTGACCCTTTAAGTGTGTTTTTATATATTCTTTAAAACTAAAAAAGATTTCAATGACTCACTTACAGGGTAATTATTAATGTTCATAAACATATACATAGATATTTAATCAGCCTAAAAATTGGGGAATTGAGCCTAAGAGAAAATAAAGAATATGGGTCTTCAATAACCATACCATGAAAAGTCAGTTTGAAATGTATATTAAATGATTTGTAATAATGATGGCTACGCCTTTTTTTGCTGTATGAAAAATATATAGAATTAAAAAAACAAATCATTTGTTGAAAGTATGATAAAAATAAGACAATACACGTACAGACGGATGAAAAATACTTGGCATGGATATAGCTTCACTGATATGCGAATGAGTATCGGTCAAGCCAAAAAAAAAAAAATAATAATCACTATCTATATAAATCGCAAATAATTTCAATCTCAAATCAGATTGGATCCGTCCATCTTCAGGTACGGAAGTCTTTTTTTTTAACTATCAAGGATTATTATTTTTTTTTAAAGTGGGAGTTGAAATATAATTTTAATATTTTTAAAATTTATATTTGTAATTTTTTTTTGTATAAATTTTGTAATAAATTTAAAAATTAATTTTCAGTTTTTTCTACAACAACCATCTTCATACTACTCAAATATGCCCGGCAACATAAAAAAGAGTGAAGGACCTGACCCAGACCCAGATCAATGGCTTATTGTTTCTGACGAACTTAAAATCAAGCTCAAGTCAAAGCCTTATGATGCCAAGAAGTCCTGTTGGGTTCCTGAAAAGTCGACTGGTGGATATCTTGAAGGCTTGATCCAATCCACAGATGGAGATAAGGTTACAGTCAAACTTTTGGGATCTGATGACGTAAGTACATATAGACTTTTGGCTTAAAAGTCTTGCTTGGGATGTAAAGTTTTTGTAAAATTTAGGTACATTTATAAAATTTGAATGACTTGACTTTTTTAAATTTTTTTATAAAAGTTAAAAAAAAAAAAAACAATGAAAAACTGGAGAACAAAAATATTCTAAATTTTATAGACGTCTGGAGACTTGTTCATTGCTAAGACTGTAAAAATGTATCCCATTTGAAAATACCCCTAACTTTTTGCCCAAAAATGACGTACACAGCTTATAACGTAAAATATTAAGTACAATTTTATATTTTCTTTTTCTCTGTAGACTAAAGTTTTCAAAAAAGATCAAGTTGGCCAAGTCAACCCTCCAAAGTTTGATTGTTCTGATGATATGTCAGGCTTAACTTATCTCAATGATGCTTGTGTACTGTGGAACTCTGTTGTTCGTTACAAGAACGAACTCATTTATACTTACTCTGGTCTTTTCTGTATCGCCATTAATCCTTACAAACGCTTCCCTATTTACACTCAAAGAGCAATGGATATTTACATTGGCAAAAGGAGGAATGAGTGCCCTCCTCATATCTTTGGTGTAGCTGAAGGATCCTATCAGGGTATGTTGAATGCTTGTAAAAATCAATCTATTCTCATTACTGGTGAATCTGGTGCTGGTAAAACTGAGAACACGAAGAAAGTAATTTCTTACTTCGCCTCTATTGGAGCTTCTGGTAAGAAAAAGGAAGGCGAAGTTGGTCTTGAAGACAAAATCGTCCAAACTAACCCAGTACTTGAGGCCTGGGGCAATGCTAAGACTGTGAGAAATGATAACTCTTCTCGTTTTGGTAAATTTATCCGTATTTGGTTCAATCAAGGTGGCAAGCTCTCAGGGGCAGACATGGTTGTCTACCTCCTTGAGAAATCCAGATTGACGTTTCAAGCTGAGCTTGAGAGGTGTTACCACGCCTTCTATAATATTATGTCGGATTGCGTCCCAGACCTTAAAGAGAATTGTTTGTTGAGCAACGATATCTATGATTACTGGTGGGTATCTCAAGGAAAGGTAACAGTTCCATCCATTGATGACAAGGAAGACATGCAGTTTGCAGATGAAGCTTATGACATTCTTGGCTTCAACAAGGAAGAAAAATACAATGTCTATAAACTAACAGCTGTTGTCATGCACATGGGTAACATGACCAAGGATTTTGTCCCTGTAGGCAAGGAAGAGCAGGCTGAGATCAAGGATGACGCTAACAGTATCAAAGTTGCATCTTTGTGTGGTATTGACAGTGAGTGGATGATCACCTATTTCTGTAAGCCAAAACTAAAGGTCGGTACTGAATGGGTTTCAAAAGGTCAAACTTGTTCAGGAGCAGCCAGTTCTGTTGCTGGTATTGGACGTAAGATTTATGAATTGGCATTCCGATTCATCGTTGAGAAATGTAATGAGACTCTTTTTGACCCTGTTATGAAAAAGGTTCAGTATATTGGTTGCTTGGATATTGCTGGCTTCGAAATTTTTGACTACAATGGATTTGAGCAAATTTGTATCAATTTCTGTAATGAAAAGTTGCAACAATTCTTCAATCAACACATGTTTGTACTTGAACAAGAAGAATATGTCCGAGAAGGTATTGAATGGGCAAATGTTGACTTTGGTATGGACTTGCAAAAGTGCATCACTATGTTTGAAAAGCCTATGGGGCTTTTATCCATCCTTGAAGAGGAGTCCTTGTTTCCTAAAGCGACAGATCAAACATTTGCTGCCAAATTACATGAACACTTGTTGGGAAAATGTGAAAACTTCCAAAAGGCTAATCCTAGACCTGATCCCAACGCTCATTTTGCTGTAATTCACTACGCAGCAGTGGTTTCTTATAATTTGACTGGATGGCTTGAAAAGAATAAAGATCCTCTTAATGACACAATCGTTGAATTGTTCAAAAATGGTTCAAACAAACTCTTGGTAGAATGTTTCAGGGATCATCCTGGTCAACCTCTTGAAGCAAAGAAAGACTCTGGTGGTGGCAGAAAGAAGGGAGGTGGAAAGACTGTCTCCTCTTTCTATAAGACTCAGCTCGATGATTTGATGAAAACTCTCTATGCCACTGATCCTGCCTTTATCCGTTGTGTTGTACCCAATACTCATAAGCAACCTGGTGGTGTTGAGGCTGGACTAGTCATGCATCAATACCAATGTAATGGTGTGCTAGCTGGTATTGCTATTTGTAGGAAAGGCTTTCCCAACAAAATGGTTTACCCAGAATTCAAAAACAGATACAACATTTTAGCCGCACAAGCTGTTGCTAAAGCCAAGAATGATAAAAATGCTGCTGCCGCAGTCTTGAAAGCCATCAAATTAGAAGGAGAAAAATTCCGTTTAGGACACACCAAAGTATTTTTCAGGGCTGGTATTTTGGGTTACATGGAGGAAATTCGTGAAGACAAAATTGGAGCAGTATTATCATGGCTTCAAGCTCAAGCAAGAGGAAAATCATCAAGACTTGTATTCAAGAAAATGCAAGATCAGAAACTTGCCTTGTACTGTTGTCAAAGAACCATTAGAAACTGGCACATTGGTAAAACTTGGTTGTGGTGGCAGATTTGGCTGGCTCTCAAACCCAATCTCAAATGTACCAAGTTTGCTCAGTATAAAGCAGAGTATGAAGAGAAAATTGCAATCGCAGAAGCCAACATCGATAAGGCTCTTTCTGATAGAAAGAAAGTAGAAGCAGTCAACAGTGCAATTCTTAATCAAAAGAATGAGCTTGTCTTGGCATTGCAAAGTGGAGGATCAGCAGTTCAAGATATAATTGATAAGACCAATCGAGTTGAGGCTATGGCTGCTGATGTCCAGAAGCAGCTTGATGATTGTAACAACAGAATCAAAGGAGAAAAGGCACAAAAAGATTCTATTGAACAAGCTCAAAGTAAAGTCAATATGGAAATGAATTCCTTGGGAGATGAAATCAAGAATCTTGAGGATAAGTTGACTAATGCTGAACAAGACAGATCTGATAAAGATGATCAAATCCGAACTCTTAAAGAAGAAATCGAACATCAAAATGATATGATTAACAAATTGCAGAGAGAAAAGAAGAATGTTGGAGAATCCAGACAAAAGACTGAAGAAGACATTCAAGCCATGGAGGATAGATGCAACCATTTATCAAAGGTTAAGGGCAAACTAGAACAAGCTTTAGATGAGGCGGAAGACAGCTTAGAAAGGGAAAAGAAATGCAAGGGGGATATCGAAAAACTTAAGAGAAAAGTTGAAGGAGATTTGAAGCTTACCCAAGAAACTGTTTCAGATCTCGAAAGAGTAAGAGCAGAACTTAGTCAAGGTGTTTTACGAAAGGATAAGGAATTATCAGCCTTATCCGCCAAGATTGAAGATGAGTCAACTCTTGGATCTAAATACGGGAAGCAAATCAAGGAGTTGCAATCCCGTTTGGAAGAATTGGATGAAGAGCTAATCATTGAAAGGCAAAACCGTTCCAAGGCAGAAAAAAATAGATCTATCTTGAAGAAAGATATTGAAGATCTTGGATGCCGTCTGGAAGAAGCTGGTGCCAATACTGCCACTCAGGTTGAACTCAATAAGAAGCGCGAAGCTGAATTGGGAAGATTAAAGTGTGAATTAGAGGAAATGAACATTGCTCAAGAAGGAACATTGGCTGCTCTTAGAATGAAACATAATAACACCATGTCCGAGCTAGGTGAACAAATTGATGGCTTAAATAATAATAAAATGAAGTCAGAAAAAGACAAAGCTAATATGGAACGTGATCTTCAAGAAGCTAGGAGCAACCTTGAGGAAGGTGTTAGAGCTAAAGCTGAAATTGATAAGAATGGAAAACTTATTCAAGGCTCCATTGTTGACGCAAATCAAAAGTTGGACGAAATGGCACGAGCCTTGAATGAAGCTGATTCTCAAAAGAAGAGATTGCAAGTAGAAAAGGCTGATCTAGAGCGTCAAATTGACGAAGGGGAAAACGCCATGGCAACTCTCAACAAGCAAAAAATATCTCTCACTACCCAATTAGAGGATAATAAACGTTTAGCTGACGGTGAAGCACGTGATCGCTCATCCCTCTTGACCAAATTTAAAAATTTGACTACTGATTTGGAAAATATTAAGGAGAGAATCGAAGATGAACACCAACGTAAATCTGACTGTCTTAAATCACTTTCAAAAGCTCAAGCTGAGACTCAACTATGGAGATCTAGATATGAGACTGAAGGTAATTATCTTTTATTTTCTCTTTTATATTAAAATACATATATTATATTCTCATATGAAATCACAAGGTATGGGAAGAGTTGAAGAACTAGAAGGCTCTAGAACAAAGCTTCAAGCCCGTATTCAAGAAGCTGAAGAAACTGTAGAGTCATTGCAAAGCAAAATTGCAAATGGTGAAAAGTCAAAGAACAGAATGCAAGCTGATTTAGATGATATTTCAATGGAATATGAGAGGACCCATGCTGCTGCCATTATCACAGAGAAGCGTGGAAAGAACTTTGATAAGGTTATCAATGAATGGAAATGCAAAGCAGATGATATTTCCAATGAGCTAGATGCCAGTCAAAAGGAATGTAGAAATTACAACAGTGAACTCTTCCGTTTAAGAGCAGCTCAAGATGAAGTGGTGGAGCAATTAGACATTGTTAAGAGAGAAAATAAGAACTTGGCTGATGAAATCAAAGATTTGTTGGACCAATTAGGTGATGGTGGAAGATCTATTCATGAATTGGACAAACAAAGAAGGAGATTGGAAGTAGAGAAGGAGGAATTGCAAGCTGCATTGGAAGAAGCTGAGGCTGCTTTGGAGCAAGAAGAAAATAAGGTTCTCAGAGCACAACTTGAGTTGGGTCAAGTCAGACAAGAAATTGATCGTAAGATCCAAGAAAAAGAGGAGGAATTTAACAATACTAGAAAGAACCATCAACGTGCCATGGATTCTCTTGCCGCCTCTCTCGAAGGCGAGCAAAGAGCCAAGTCTGAGGCATTGAGAATCAAGAAAAAACTTGAGTCTGACATTAATGAGTTAGAAATTGCACTTGATCATGCTAATAAGGCTAATTCTGAGGGTCAAAAAGCAATCAAGAGATATCAATCTAATCTCAGAGAAACTATCCAATCCTATGAAGATGAATGCCATCATAGACAAGAAATCATGGAAAATGTCGGTATTTGCGATCGCAAAGCTAATGCATTGTCTGGAGAATTGGAAGAATCCAGAGCTCTTTTGGACTCATCTGATAGATCCAAGAGACAGCTTGACTCAGAGTTGGCAGACTCACGGAATACTGTGAATGAAATGCAGGTACGCTCTCATACAGAACAAATACATCAGTTTTTTTCATAAGCTCATTTTTAATAAATATTTATATTAAATTTCTGAAGGTCATCAACTCAAAAGCCATGCACGAGAAGAGGAATGTTGAAAGCATCATCCATACACTACAAGCTGAAATCGACGAAGTTCTTAGTCAAGCAAAGAACTCTGAAGAAAAATCAAAGCGCGCTATGATCGATGCTGCCAGACTTGCTGATGAACTAAGAGCTGAACAGGACCATACCACAACGGAAGATAGATGCAAGAGGGCTCTAGAGTCTCAATTGTCTGAATTAGATAGCAGACTTATTGATGCTGAAAATGCCGCCATGAAATCTGGGAAAGAGGTTATGAGCAAATTAGAAATGAAGATTCGAGAATTAGAAATGGAATTAGGCTCAGTTCAATCGAGAACCCAAGAGAATTTTAAGGCCTATCAACGAAGTGAACGGAAAATTAAGGAGCTACAATTCCAACAGGAAGAAGATCGAAAGAACCAGGATAGAATGTCTGATTTAGCCTCTAAACTCCAACAAAAAATTAAAACATACAAACAACAAATTGAGGAAGCCGAAGAAATTGCAGCTCTGAATTTGGCCAAGTACCGTAAAGCACAACAAGAACTCGAGGAAACTGAGGAAAGATGTACAATGGCCGATACATCATTGTCAACTGTTAGAATGACAAGAGCTGGTTCTCAATTTTAATCACTTATTACTTATTAAAAATATAAAAAATTCTATATTGAATTAATGTAAAAACAAATAATAACGACCAATAAAACTAATGAAGCATTATAATCAATCAGTTTAAATTAATTACTACATAATTAATAAATGGACAACGGAGCTTTAATAGGGCATTCAAGTAAAGTAATGAAATATCCAGAGTTATATAAAATTTGACATTAACGGGTACAAGATTTATTTGTAGTTGATAAGCTGAAAAAGTATTTTTTAATTTTCAAAATTTTGATGATTAGTCGTTAATTCTTGACCAGAGAACATTTCAATATAAAGTAATCACTAGATGTAGAGTAATACTGAGAGTTGGAGACTTATAAGTGTAAGTCCTTGTTGAGCTTAGTGTATAACTGTGCTTCGACAACGGAATAATTCCTGCCCATGCCCTTGCTAGATACGGAGTACAATTTGTGTTTATTAACTTGGTCTGATAGATCCCCCGGCTAATCTAATAAAACGTCATGACAGTATATCTTCTCGTCTCCAAAAAAAATTCCAATGGGTCACGAGTGTTGCTTACTTATACTGAGTGGTCCATTAAAATCTGAACACATTTAATTTTAAAATTCAGCAAGATATAATATATTAATTAACAAAAAAATTCAACAAAATTAATACAATAAATAGGTGATCTCTTGATCATTAATATAGCAGCCCTTAGCGGCAATAATGGCTTCTAGGGGGAAGGTCTGGATACGCTACGGATGTAGTTCTTTGTCATTTCGTCCCAGTGCTGGCTGACAGTGGCTTTGAGGTCTTAGTTGTTTGGATGATAGACACTCCAGGACTTCCCCTTGACATGCCCACAAAAGGTGAAGTCGAGGGGGTTGGCATCAGGACTCGAAATAGAGTTGAAAAAAACTCAAGAGTCTTGCAACGGAGGAGATGGGTTACTTTCATTGCTGGCGTCAAAAGTGGCTTCTCCACCCTACAAGGATCTTTCCACCCACTTTTTTTTTTTTTTGATAGATTCTATGACAGTCTGGTGTGAAATCCTGGGAACTCTTGTAAGGGGCATCATGGACTTGAGGGCATTGGGCTGGGGTGTTTTCCTTAACTCCTCCGCGTCCAGTTTGGCTTTTTTGGCAGAGTCTTTCTTATTCTCCACCGTTTTGGGAATGCTGACGGTGTGGATTGTGGTCCTGGAGACACCCAACTGGTTGGAGTGCCCGAATGGAAATTGGCCGATCACCTTCAAGTGTCATTTTCTGGACTTGTACGTAAGCTAGAGCACTCAGGTTTGTCTAGCTTTTTAACTAATTGTTAATGTTTTAGTATATTGAAATAAGAATTAATTTCAAGAACTCAACCTTCATTAATTATTGAATAAGTAAGTGTTCAGATTTCAATGGATAACCCGGTATTCGTTTGTAAGCAAAGCGACAGAGACTCAGGTTGTCTTGTGGGAAAATAATATAACTCCCTGAATGATAATATTATTTAATAAAAAATAACATACTCGTATGATTTTTACCTATAAGGTGCTATCAAAATTTCTTTTTGATGCACCTTCTTCTTCTTAACGTATTCTGACATCCTCATGATTGGGTTTACCTTAAAGGCCCCCATAATGTCTTCAGGCTTCACTTTGGTGGGTCTTCAACTTTTGGGTTTGTTCTTAAGGTTTAATCAAACAAACGATTTCTGGCGCGACAGACTGTGGCCTTGATGACGTTTAAGGCCTTCATTATGTCCGAGGTGGTCCTTTCGGCGCGGATTAAATTGCCTTTGATTGCTCTTCTTGCCTCCATCGCGACATATACAGAATTTTTGTTTACAACATGTATATCAACCAAAGGCTTAGAATCTATGCTATTCAAAAATAATCGGAACCTTCATTACTTTTTCTACACGCGGTGAAAGATAACTCCCCAAGAAATCTTTAGTGTTATTCTCCGTTTTTCATGAGCACACTCATACGTAACTACTCAATACAATAATACTTATATCATTTCTTATGAATTATGATGTGTTCTCTCCTCAAGAATGAAATAGTAATCAATAAGAGTTTAAGGGGGAAATAATAAGTCGATTTTTAGTGGAACAAGGGGCAAAGTAGAACTATGCCTAATCTCCCTTTGGACCCTTCCCTATTCTCTGTATCGTTTTTCGTGGAGTATAATTTCATAGTTCTACTTACCTTTTTGCCCAAAATTCCATGAAAATGCACATCAATTATGATATACATGAGCAGAGTCTATATAACAAGATTGAGGCACTAGAAAAAGGGAACGTCAATTCTTAAGTACGCAACAACAGGGTTGATCTTATCTAGTGCAACACATTATATTATTTTCAATTTTTCAAGAGTAAAATTTAAACGAGGCGTTTTGAAAGGAAATTTATTTAACAAAAGCATGTGAAAATATTACTTGGCACAATTTTTATTCTATATGTGAGCCCTCAGTTCTAATAATTGCCTCGATACGAGGCCTAAAACCCTTGGAGTCCTTGATCATGTAGTCAGACTCGAGCTCAATCCACTGCTTCTAGATGGAAGCCTCTAGAGACTAAATACTCCTGTGAGGAGTAGCACACACCTTCTCCTCCAGACGCACCTAAATAGAGTAGTCCAAGGAAATCGTGTCAGGAGAGGAGAGCGGTCACATATTGAGGACCCCAAAGTCCGGAAAGTTGTCTCTCAGGAAAGCCTATCGCATATCGTCTTAGTGGCAGGGTGACACGGAGCTCCGTGTCATTTGTGGAAACAAAGTTGTCCTCGAACTTTTCTCTCACACAAGGTTGCACTTTTTTATCCAGAAGTTCAATATGAGCACCTGCATTGAGCCACTCCTTCCTCTCCACAAAAATGAGAGGAAATCGGGAATTTTTAAAAGAATCACATCGGAATAGGGATTTTTTTTAAATCGTCCTATCACTTCTATAAATGAATGCTGCCTACGTGAAATTGATAGCTAAGATATGTAATGCTAACATGAAACATTCGAAAAGTTCGCTCAAAATTTCTTGGGACTAGCCTCCAAACGGAAAAATACTTCCGTTAGATCCCACCCTACACTAACAAGACCCCAATCAAAGGAATTTTATATAAACTTTTAAGGGACTTAAAATGTTATATATTATCTATATAAAATAGTATTTTTATTAGTACATAATATAAAAACCTAATTAAAATATAATAACATGAGAAAGGAACATAAGAATCAAGCGTAGTTAAAGTGCATAGCACTTCATTTTTTTCATATAAAAAATAATCATAATGAATTATATATAGTCACACACATCCAGTGATAAAATATCATGACAGGAAATGAATAACTTTATTGGTAAAGCTCAAAGTATTATGGCATAATTCATTACACAGTTAATATAAAAATGCAAACGAAAAAGAAGGTCAACAAGAGTAGTAGCGTATAAGCCAAATGTCTTGAAAATATCAGATTTAAACGGCCCTCCGCTTCAACAGATACTTTCCTTTCGCTAATTGTGGTAAATAAATTCGAATTTTCGTGTTTTCCGAGGATTTTCTAACCCATATCGCTTCATTGCCTACAAAATATCAAATTAAATTCAAATATTATATCCATTCGTTAATGCAATACGCTCATTATTATTAGTGATGGTACGACTCATCGGAATCGGGAAAATAATGTTTAATTTCCGATTCCAATGTATTATTACTATCATATTTCCGTCGAAATATAATTTATGATGGCAATATGCTCGAAAACTGAACTTCAGTTAACTTGTTCTTGACAAATGCGGTCGGTGCAGATATTTTTATTTAATTGAAATATCTGGGACTGCACCGAACGTTTCTAAACGTGTCTGATCACCGTACTGTACCGGCTTATCCGTTAGACTCCCTAATAGTACTGTAACATCGGTCAATCTGGAATTGTACTTATTAAGCTCTAACCAGTTATTATTTAAAGTAAGTAAAAATGTGGTAAATTGTAAAAGACAGGAATTACATCCATAATGTAGCTTCAAAAATCGCGGATTTACATTACGTGGTGTTTGGAATTCCTCTGAATGCCCGTATAGTGCGGTTATTCTCCTTGTCTCACGCTTTTTATATTATAATAATAAAAAATTATAAAAACTATACATATATTGAGGTAAACAATAATTTTAGTAGTTGTTGATGAGTTCCTTCATACTATGCCTATATATTCATTTAATATAAGTATATACTTTCGCATAGGAGGAGGTGTCCTATAAGAATTTAATTTTATACCTAGACTTAAAACATTTGGTAATTACTTAACATACAAACTTACAATGTAAAAGGTTACTGAATAAATATTGGTTAAGTTTCGATGAATTAAATTTTATAGTATTTAAATGACCAAATTAAAAATAAAGTAAATACCTGATTAAGATTAAATTTACCATACTAAAAAAAATAAAGGAAAAATAGTAAAAAGTGATTAGGAAAAATTATTTTTCCTATTTAACGGGTTTCAGTACTAAAAAAGTCACCTTACAACACATATATTTCTTGTTCCCAAAAACCGTGATAAGCGCGGGACCCGCTAGTCTAAAGACCGTTTGTAGCGATATAAATGACAGAATCGTATGTAGAATTTTTTGGAAGCGTCCCATCACTATTAATTCTTAATTAAGGATGACTCACCAATATTGCAAATCACGGCTGAAAATTTATCACCATTGAAGCTTTCAACTTGTACAGTTTGACCACGACGGAACCATTTTTTTTCGTAGAACAACTTTCCGTCTTCTATCCTTGTTTCCCTTATATAAGATGAATTAGATGATGAATGGTTATTCGTATTCGATGAATAATTTGACTGTTGTTTCTAGAATATTTCAAATCATATTACTTTCTTAAAATAAAAAAAATGGCAAAACACGGAAGGACTTGTCACAAGAAAAAACAGACAAAGTGACTAATACAAAAAGCATTTACATATTAAAATGTGATTGAATCCAGTAGGGATAAAATAAACATTCAAGCAAGAAAAAACAGACAAAGTAAGTAGTATAATTAATAATAGGAATTCTTACAGAATATGCCTTATTTTTATTCACAATACGCAGATCATCAATGATTTCACTTTCGTCCAGAAGTAATTGAATATTCGTCTGCATGTTTTTCCGTCGTTTGTCAGAGGAGCCAGAGCCCAGTCCCGTAGAAGAGGGTTCATTCGTACGTCTTCGTAGTTTCCGTGTGGAAATGGGTTTCAATTCCATGGAGTCACCAGTGAGCTCCATACTATGACGTTCGTTCTCTATGAACTTTTGTTTGTCCTCCAATTCCACAACGAGCTGCTCACGAAGAAAGACTTTATGTTCCTCAAACTCTCTGACTGCTGCTTTTTTCTCATTCACGTAGTCCTGCTCCACCATTTCGATTTCAAGATCTCTTACAATGTCGTTGACGCGCATTCGCTCCTTGTAGGAGCACTCCAGTTTACGGAGTTTTTTCACATACTCGGGATGAATCCCTTCCTCAAGCTTCTCCAACTGACGCTTCAGGTGACTAAGTTTGTCCTAGATGACAAAAGTCACATATTCCTTATTTAAGAAAAATACAAAATCAACTCATGAATGAATTACCTGATACATGAGCTCAACATACTGCTCTTGTCCTTCCACTCCCGCGTGCGATGGATAGAGATCCGATTCCGAAGGACCCTCATCATCAGCCATTTCCACTGAGGTTTGACTCTCAGAGTCCTCAGCCCATGGAGACTCGTAGTTATTCTCTACATTCATATCTCAGTCCAATCCGAAACTTGAATGACTTTCAATAGATGCGCGTCCCAGACATAATTCTACCTTCAATTCCAAGCTGTGTGTGTTGACGCTCAATAACTAATGCGTACTTTAAATATCTGGAATGACATTAGTTCAAGAACGCAACCTCATGGGTGGGTTAAATAACATTCTAATGAAAAAATAAAGTGGCTGGATCTTAGTCAAAATGTACAATTTGTGGTATAATGTTGAGTTTAACTTTTATAAGCAAGGTCTACAAATTGGTCATTCGAATTTCCAACTAGTTTAATTGCAGGGAGTGGGCTGGAGGAGCTTTAGAAGATTTTTTAGTTTTTATCATATTTTTTTTGTTCAGGATGAATATTTTTTACGCGAAGTTAATTTTTTTTCAAAAAATTTTATGTTTGAAATTTCAATTTTGTGTGAATTTCTATTGATTTTTTAAATTAAAAAAAAAAAAAATTAATATTTAAATGTAATAATATTATTAATATTTTAACATCAATGTTTTTGATTTTTTTTTCACGGAATATCCATGGAATATTAAATTATTGCATTATCCTTTTCCCAAGAAGTACTGTGAATCCTTCATTTCAAATTATTGATCTCATTTTTTGGTTGCAACTCGTACACTTTGGTACAAGTTTCAACCTCTACTCAACATCTCAACCAAATAATCTAAGCTTTAATACTAAGTTAAGAACTTTTTCAATTAAAATAGACAGTTAGACTCATTTTTTGGATTTATGTCATACATTTAAGCTTCAATACAGATTTCTACATAATTCCATGACTAAAAAGAGGCAAAACAATAATTTTTAGTAGGTTATTTCATAATTTGAATTCAAGGATCCATTCTTGAAGAAATAAATACATGATGACTGATGTTATTATCAATATCACAGAAGGATTTTTTTGGATAATCCTTATTTACAGTGAAATAATGTCATCAATATCAAAAAAAAATACTTAAATAGGTTAATCATATCTAACTTTTAATATATTATGTATTATTTCAACATTTCATAAGTGAAACAGAAGCATCCAAAAACTTCACAAGGTAATATCAACGGCATATTTGCAACGGAAAGTTTTAAAACACTGACAGAGATGCATAACCTTCATATTTCAAATCTAAAGAGATATAAAAATGTATTAAACTTTAGATTTCAAGTAGTAGAAGAGACGGACAATGTAGAAAATCCAACTTTGTAAACAATTTGTAAAAGTCCAAATTATTAATTACCCACTGATGAGGTTGCGCACTAGATCCAAAGCCACACCAGATATTGAAAGGACATATCACAATAGTATTCCAAACAAAAGATATAAACAACACTAAAAAAAAAAAACGTAGGCTCGCGCAGGCCGGTAAAAATTGAGTAAAAGAGTTTTTGCGATATATAAACAATGTTGCGTCCAATGAAATGATCTATTTCAAAACAAAAGTTTTTAGGATAGACCGAGCTAAGTAAGTTAACTAAATCCACTGTCGTAAATTCTCAAAACGTGAGCAGGTTGTGTCAAAATTTATCTATTTAACAAATTAGAACTGGAATTGGATATAATATATTAGTAGTATTAGATATATTATCTTAATTTGATTTTCAAATCCAAGTTTAGTTAGTAATGAAACAACAATAAATAACCTATTCGAGTCTTCCCTATTATTACTACAATAAAAAATAAAATAAGGGAAATAAGAGGTTTTGTGATTACTTTAATAAGAAAATATTTATTGTAGTCTACAATAATAACACTTATACTATATTATTGGCAACATATTATAATTATTAATGTAACTATTAAGTAATAAAAATATTATATTATTATTCCTAATAAATCAAAATGACACTTTGACTTGCTTAAAAGGTACCTACAAACAAAAAATTTGGACTATCAATAGCTGATTTAATTGGAAATATGAGATAGTCACTATTTGCCAGCTTTTTTAACTATTTCTTTTTTATTTCATACATGATTTGATAATAGAAAAAGTGGATGTATTTTGTATTATCGATTAGCTTCTTAAAGTGAGAAACTCCCTCTGCTTATAAGATGAATTCCAAAGATTCTCTCATCGTCGAATCGCTTATTAATGCTGGATGGTATTGACATAATATTTTATTGTTCTAAAAAAACAAAATAATATATTTATATAACATTTATTATTTTATTCTAGTCCTTTGGATGAAAATGTTGGGTTAAATGATTTTTCTTCTGAGCTTGTGTTTTGCTCTGTTGCTCGATTACTCAATTTAATCCTGGAGGAAAATATATTTCCTATAGAATGGCCAAATTCAGTTTCTTCTAGATACAATTTAGGGATAAAGATGGCAAAAACTATTGAAAATTTTGGTTATAAGTAATATCTCAAATAATTTATTATATATAGCTACATGTTAGTTAAAGTGAATATATTTATAATTTATGTATAAACTATTTTTTTAGTGCTAGTGACATTGGTTATCAAACATTTCTTCATAAGGATGCATCAACATCAAAAGACTTGGGACTCATTTTTCAATTTTTAATTGAAAAATTACCCTTCAAAGCATCATCTTCCTTTATGCAAGAGAGTATCCAGTCGAATAAATCCCATTCAGCTAATAAATACGAACAAAAGACGAGCTCATCTTCGAAAATATATCATTTCAATAAAACAAATCCCGAGTTTTACCATTATCGAAATTCAAATCTTTTAGAACCTCTTAAAGCTATACTATCGGATGAAGCGTACCTCTCTTTAAATCAACAATTATACAACAATAGAAGGCAGTATTTAGCCTCATCTTTAAAGTTAATGAGTGAAAAAAAAATATGCAACAGATAATGATTCTTTTGTAGATTGTCAAAAACTCGTCTCCCATTTAGATGAAGAATCAAAAGAAGTTATCAATAATCTCCAAAATAGAGAAGATGTGTTGGAACATGAGTTGAAGATCAGTAGCGTAATTGTTTTCTTTGTCATGACTTGTATTATTTGATTTATTCTTTACTATTTATATAGGAACGTTTAGAAGAATTGAAATTTGAAATAAATAAACTATTGTTGGATTTAAAAGACATACAAACATCCAACAAAGGGATGGAAGACCTCATCATTGATTGTGAAAATAATATAGCTACCCTAAAGAAGGTACATCAGATCTTGTCCGATGAAAGTTCTATTGTGAAGCTTGGTGAGCTGATTGAAAAGCGTAGAAATAAACGGAAAGTACTCCAAAAACAATGGGAAGAAGGTGCGAAACCTGTTGAGGCTGAACACGAATCTCTGACAACCAAGTTAAGGGATTTAAAGGTATGGGTATCTTCATTTCCCATATATCTTTTAATTATAACCCTTTTACAAATAGAGTGAAGAGGATTCATTAAGCATTACATTTAACTCCATAAATACAAAAATCCAAGAAATGGAAGAGTCTATTGAGCGGAAAAAAGTTATTCTCTCTAGCCAAACAGACTATTACAATCAAATGAAGAAGGGAAAACCCAGGTAATTACTAATTAGATACGCTCAACACAAGCACGATTAGTACCACACATAAATTCATACTTCCTTTTTAGATCTATATATACTGATAAATTAATTGATTTGACTTCAAAAATTGATGGCCGTTCATCGGAAATTAAAGTAGAGATGGAAAATATGAAATTACTCTATAAAGACATTAATTTACTCAGTAGTCAGCTAGATAGAACTTATGCTGAAACAGATTCCAAGATATTTCAAGTAACTGATTAATAAAATGGTTTTAATACTTATTCATAGATATTGTTGCCTTTTCATGTTTATAGGTTGCAAGAGAAGATATTAACATGATCAGTGGATATAAGATCCTTCAAAAATGGTATACTAAGTGCAATGAAGCTATGGAAGACATAAAATCCGTAGGGAAAATTCAGCGGGATATCCAGGATCTGGAGAAAAAGATTGAGAGAGAAAAAACCAGGGACTTTGCTGGGAAAATCGAAAGAGTTAAGAAAGACATTTCCATTATTTCTAGGGAAAATGTCACTTTGACAATTTAACCCGACTTGGCTAAAAATATTAAT
Organism: Lepeophtheirus salmonis; assembly: GCF_016086655.4. NCBI lineage: Eukaryota > Metazoa > Arthropoda > Copepoda > Siphonostomatoida > Caligidae > Lepeophtheirus > Lepeophtheirus salmonis. The sequence continues at coordinate 404,571 of NC_052144.2, read as the reverse complement.
ATAATCCAATTTACATGATATGTTAAATAATATATATTACATAGACCAAATATAACTCGTTTTTTGTTTTTCAGAAAAAGTTAGGAGGATTTTATTTAGCATTGCTAATTATATAGAAAAAAAAACAAGAGTATATTCTTTCGACATGATTGTGTTGTAAAAATTTGATAAACCTTATCAAATGATTTACTAAAATCATAGCAAATTTTATAAATATCTAGTCCCAAGTCTTTTTGCTAAGCATCTTCATTCCAAATCAAATTCGGTGTGCATGACTTCTTTGTTGGGAACCCATCCTGATTTGCAGACATCAGTTTATTTCCATTTTAGAAACGTACAAAGAGAACAATGTATTATTTTGTTAACTATTCGAAGCATTTGACGTAATGGATATTGACCCATAATTCTTCACATCTCATGGATTGCCATTTTGGTTAATTGGAATAACACTTACGCACTACCAATGAGTAGAAACAATTCCTGGATAGATTCATTGTATATTATTATGAGGGGAAGTGTCTATTTTTTATTTTATTTTAAGGATATATAAACTTATGCTGTCAGACATAGATGATGATGTCTTTAGACACACAATTGGTAATTCTCTGTACTTCCAACTCTTGAAGAAAAGAAGAAGAAAGAAACCCACACAAACAAGGACTATGATCTGGGAGTTGTGTAGAAACATCTTCCATATTTTCACGAAATTCATCTTAATAAACTGCCCTAAAATCATTATTGAATTAATTTGCAATGTTTAAGTCACCCAATATAACATTTCGATCATCACTTTCGAGTTGTTTTACGGTTATACGATCTTAGTTAGTTATATTTTTTGATGCAGGCAAACAAAGTTTTTATGTTTTGCTGATTGGAGCTAACATTTATATTTTCTTTAGAAAGATGATACTTAAAACTTTGACTCAGCTTAAAGATCCATCCATACGCCTAACCGACTTATCAATCTAAGGGGATGGAGACTTGTTCTCATCTATTCTCCTTAATAGCCCATACATATCTATTACGTTTTTAAAAACCTTTCACATATAGTATGGTTGTGCACGATTCAGGTTCAGCGGTTCATTCATTTCAACGGTTTTGGTCTTGTTTCAGATATTAGATACAAGCAGGACCGCAGGAGGAGGGGGGACTCAGGATGATGGAGAATTGAGGCTTGCTTCAGTCTATACATACATAGTACACACGTTTCTTAAAAAGGGGTGTCTCAGCTAAAAATGTTTTAGTTTAGGGGGACCTTGACAAAGATAAGTTTGGGACACCCTAGCTTAAGAAATATTATAGGGACCCCAGATGCTAAGTAGCGGAGTTGGATCCATAATCTACAACACCCTACCCTCTCATTTACACCGTCTGGCGCCTAAAACCCCTTTTCCAGATCTATAAAAAAAAAGACTTAATGATTATAAATATATCAATAATACACCCAACGAAAATATGCACAAGAACAGAAACCAATATGCAATATATTGTTCGATTTTGTTGGTTCTGGTTCTCGTGGTTCAAGAAGCAGAGCCGCTTTAACTGCTAGACCGATAAAGGAACAACCTTGCATATATGTCTTATGTGCTTAGTGGTGAACCAAGTGAGTTATAATGAGTGCAGAAAAATGTCACCCAGTTGACAGAAATAAGGTTCCAATGGGTGTATCTTTGCGTTTCAAGGGTTGTCCCAAGAAGTTAAGTGATTTTTTCAAATGTTTCATGTTAGCATTACATGTCTTAGTTATCAATTTCACCTAGGCTGATATTGATAAGTAATTAAAAAATAATCTAGAAATTTCAATTAAAGAATAAAAGTTAGGTACACTTTTGGGTATGCAATCAAATGATTGTGGTAAAGAGGTTACAAACAAAATCGACATGTACATTTTCATTGTGAGACAAAATTGTTGTGGGTAATAGCGTTAGAAGCAATATAATTGTGAGTAATTTCATTCCAAGACAATATCATTCGCGCTATCAAACTATTGATTGATAAAAAAAAATCCACAGCAGCCTTTTCCCTATGCATCATGGAACCTTTCTAATATCCCTAAATACAACCCGGTCCCGAGGTTGTAGAGGTGAAATGATTATACAAAATACTCAATAAAATATTTTCAAAATGACTCTTTAATACTTAAGACTTATATGTGTTATACTCGTATTGTTTTGGGGGAATATAGTTGAATACTCGCTTTGGAGTAAATTTCTTCCTAATTTTAACCCCAACAATTTCAATTTCATCTTCCGAGTGGGCGTTGTCCTGGGATTCTTGGGCGGATTCACATATTTCCGGAGTTCCATTGAAAGCAATGTCAGGGATGATATCATTTGACAACTTCTCACTGGAGTTAACTTCGTAATTATTATTCCTTACCTATAAGTATATAACAAACACAAAAATACGTTTACTTTAAAAGTATCAATACTACAATGTATGGGGGAGGCACGTTCGTTACAAGTATTATGAAACTCCAATTCGTCAATACCAGATTTACCTCATTTATTAAACTATTATATATTTTCAGAATATCTCCTCAATATTAAAAATCCTATCCACACCCCCAATTCAAAGAATATTGTTTTAACTAAATAGTGCTATACAAGTGCACAGGCCCAAGCAAATAGCTCTAATTAAATTTAGAAAAATGGTTTTTTTTGCTGCTATATGCAGAGTGACTAACCATACTCATTTGCCTGGATATGTTCTCTTTTTACATTCTCATTCAGAACGTCTGGATCTATTTTTTTTAAATTCCTGAATTTATTTTTAAGAGTGAATCGATCTACGAGGTGTAAAAAAGAGTGTGCACGTTCTTTTGGTCTCTTTAATTTAATATACGATCAAAAATATTTTAAGGAAAGTAAATTTAAAAATAAAGCAAGATCAAAATCAAATTTTTTGAAAATATAAAAAAAAAATCTAGGATAATAAGCAAAAATCCCTTTAAATTTAAGTAATTTCAAAATATTTACCCTCTCCCTCTAAAAGCAACACTATTTCCTTTGGAAATTAAAATATGGACACACACTCTAGCTAGCTACATGACAATTATTAATTCTCAAAAAATGCACTTCCCCACTAGTGCATGGCCACTAACAGATCATACAAATATCATGAGATAAATTACCTCTGTTATTAAAGATTCATTCAAAGAAAAGTCATCTCTTATAATCTCTAAGGACCCATCGATTAAGTCCTGGAAAATATCTTCGATATCTTTGGAGGTCTTGTCCTTTTTTTTCTTAGTTTTATTATTTGGGCCTTTTTTTTTTGCTCTTCTGTTAACAAAATTCGAATAATCTTCGTCCCTATCATCATCGCTTACCATGTCCATATTATAAATGGTTGGGACTATCATGATTTTCTCCCGATTTGAGCTTCTTTTTTTTTCTTTATAAAAGACAGTCGAATAATCTTTGTTACTATCATCCTCATCTACCATGTCCATATTATACGTGGTTGCGACTTTGGTTCTAGTGGGCCTCATTCTTTTAACTATAGAGGAATTCAAGTATTTTGTCGGACTTGTTGGAAAATAATATAAAACCTATTTACAGCAAAAATATCTTAATAAATATTTATTTTTAATTAAGAAAAGAAAACTGCAGGATTATATAAATATATTTTTTGTGGTGGGAGGATGGGGCTGTGGGCTTGGTTTGAAAAAAAATTTCAAATATTAAATTTTTAATCTTCAAAAATCCATAGACATTCGCAAAAATGTTAAAAAAAAAACAGATGTTAAAAAAAAAAATTTTGGATTTTTTTTTCCAAATATTAAATTTTTTGGAGAAAAATTTCCAAACTCCATTGCTATTCACAGAAAATGAAATTTCAAAAATGTACAGCTGTTCACAAAGAATAAATTTTTTGGATTTCTTTTCTCCAAAATCCATAGATATTCTCAAAAAAAAAAATTGAATTTTTTTTTCAAAAATGCACACCTGTTCACAAAGAATATATTATTTTAGAAATTTTTTCAAATATTACATTTTTTGGAGAAAAATTTCAAAAATTTAATTTCAAATATTGAATTTTCTGATTTTTTATTTTACTTATTAAATTTTCTAGTAAAAAGCAAATAAATCCTTAATTGTGTGGCTGGGGCTACAACCCCACCATCCCACCTCCTGCGGATGCCTTGAAGATCGGGCAAATAAGTTGGAGAGGTATCTAAACATGGGGGACTGGAAGGGAAAATATAAAATAATATAAGTTATGTGTCAACGTTTAAACAATTTCGAATCAATATCAGGAAAAGAAGAAAATCCCAATTTTTGCAATTTTTATCAGATAATAATAATTTTTCTCATAATTGAGTATAGATTACATTTATATTTGTTGCATTAACCCCACGTTAAAGGAGACTAATCCATACAATGTTTACAGCCTTACTCTTTAAGCGACGAAATAACTACAAAGTGTAATGATTAAGACCTTTGATTTATTATAAGATAAGTTTCAAATAAATTGAGGGGTACAAAGAAGTGCACGAAAAAAACAATTAAGTTAACTAAGACGAATTATCCTTTATTTCTATCAACAAATAATACTAATTAATCCTTTAGAGCACTGGTTCTTAATTTTGTTAGAAGATTTCATATGACTCTTCACCGAACCCTTCTCCATTGGTCAAGTAGAGCGTGTCATCACAAATCATGTGTGTTTTGACCTCCGGCGAACCCCTGAGACTCCCTAGGTTTCGATCCAACCCAGGTTAAGAACTCCTGCTTTAGAGGCTCAGTAAATTGCATTTGAAATAGCTAAAAACGGTTGTCACAATAAAATTATATGAAATTGATTTTATTTGAAAGGCCTAGTTGGGGCTATTTATAATATGTCTCTTAAATCAAATTAGGGTTATAAACTATAGTTACAATTCTTGAGACCTTGAATCATCCCAATAATTTGAATCAAAAGCCTATAATTAACATTAATATGCAAGGTAGTTCTTCAAGAACTGGAAACGACAAAGTCGAACCGGGACCGCAATATATTACTTATCAGTCTCGGGTCTTGTGCTTGTACTTTGTGATTCAAAAATCTATAGGTGTTTAGAAAATTTGGCCCTCAACCTTCGATATACAATAAATAATAATAAAATAATTTATAATAGGTTTAATAAATTTAGTAAATTCGGGAGGGAACTTGCAGTTGCATAAAATTTGTAAGAAACATCCCCCCCCCCAATTGTAGCCAATGGCCATGCTTTGATACTTTTAAGTGTATGTTTCGCTATCAAAATTTGTCAAGAATACTCCCCCAGCAAAAAAAAATCCTAGTAACGGCCCTTTGTACATGTAAATATCGCTTTCTTGAACGTATATACAAATTAATATTTTTAATTGCGTGATTTCCTCCTTGCAGATAATTATAAAAATACCCCCATTTAAAAAAATCACAGCTTGTACACAACATATGTAGTATATATTTTCAGAATCCTTCCCCAATATTAAAATAATAAATGATTCATTAATACCTCATCCACAAAGGATTCATTCAGAGAAAATTCATCTCTTATAACCGGAGTACGCTTCCGAGTACTTCTTCTTATTTCTCCTCTGCTTGAAATCGATGTTGCATCAATACCTTCCAGGGAACCATCTATTGAGTCTGCAAGAATATCTTCGACGGCTTTGGATTTTTTCCTTTGAAATTTCCCCCGTTTTGATACTCTTTTTTTTGATTTTTTGTTAAAGACAGTCGAATAATCTTCGTCACTATCATCTTCACTTATCATCTTTATGTAAATGCTTTATTATTAAATAATAATATTATTATACGTCAACGTGGTTAGGATTTAACTTCCCGAGGGTCTATGAATAGTATTTAAGTTAGGGTTATATTATTAAACAAATAAAAAGGCGGTATTTTCACCAAAAATAAAAAATAAAGAACAAAAAACTAGTTTATCCAAAAATATCAAAGAGTGTTCATTAGTGTTGTGTCAGTCCATAATTACGAATGAGAACTGTAGAGACTACAGTTCAGTTTCGGTCCAGTTCAGTCCTACATATCAGTAATATATTATATAACTTTAAAGTTCGGTCCTTGATAACGTCACTCAACTTTATTTCTACCTTTTGGGATATTGTTTTACAACAGGGATATCCAACACGTGGCCAGAGGGACGCATATTATCGCTTTGGGGGAAAAAAATGAGAAAACTGATAAAAAAAAAATTAACGATTTATTTTCTAAAAAAGGAGGTCGTTCGATCACCTTATGCATCAGAGGAATTTTTTTAAACTTTTCAAAAAATTCAAAAAAAATCCTGTTGCCAAATTGGCTTATTTATCTAACTTTGAAATAAATATGTTTTTAATACTTTTGTTTTATAAATCCATTTTACATGGAATTTAATTTAATGGATTCTGTAAAATAGATCATATAATCATCCATTCAATTAACTCACCTGACAATGAGCAGGGTTAACGTCAAATTGGCAATGAGTTCGATCGAATTATATCTGGAAGAGCACAAGCTCCAATTAAAGAACCTGTAACTGCAGTTTTAATGACTAATGAGAAAAACAGGTTGGTAAACTCATAACTAAGGGTGATAATTTTGGTAAGAATACAAAAGCGTGCGAGGAGAAAAGAAGAATTACTTATGGCATCATTGATTAAATAATATACATCTTCTTCTATCAATCATGAACGTTATCATTCCCGCCTTTATTATTCAATATTAATATAATAATATTAGATGGGGATAGTCGATAGAGAACTGAATAAAATGCCTAAAATAACGTCGCCTTCTGTCTGGATTTCTGAAAATGGAGGCCTAGGAATTTGGAAAATACTTACCGGATGAGAAACAGATGGTTTGTCGATATAAATGTGCCTTTAGTCCCCTGTCTAGAATTACACGCCACTCATTATCTTCATCTCATATCAAGAGCATGGATCTATAAAATCAAGTTAACGATGAATACATCAAGTCAGACTTTAACTCTGATCTCACAAAGATGCTTATTGCATGTAATATAACCTTATCCATTGCTAATCATCTACGTTCAAAAAATTTATGGAGAAATACAAGGGTAAACATATCCCTTCCCGAGGAACCATCATTAAATTAATGGAGGATGTTGTTACTGATGTCATTTATAGAAATACATATAAAATGTTTTGAGTCATCCACACCAAATGACGATCAAGTTATCAGTAAAAAGTATTTACGAATATCGAAATGGAACTCTGAATTTTGTACTATCTCACAGTAAGTATTCAATTTTTTTTTAAATCTAACCATAAAATATGATTCTATTTTAGCTAAACATATCAAGAATTATGATACACAACTCAGTAAAGGGCAAAAACAACTGCTTAAATGGTCACAAAAACGGGGGTAGTAGCTTTGGATGGTTTGCAACTAGTTTGTCTGAGACTACGTACTTCGCTTTAAGACTTGGGTATGATAATTAGGTTTTCCAATATTACATAGTCAATAAATATTACTTTTTTATCACTTAAGGCTTAGCTATGGTTGATGGGCTCCAAGAAATGGTGTTCAGAAAACTCATAAAAGGCAAAAACAACTGTTTAAATGGTCAGAACAACGAGGGTAGTTACATTGGGTGTTGCATTATAATTAACAATTGTGTATATCCTTCATGATAATAGTATGTTGTTATATAAGCATACCTTAATAACGGGGGGGGAAATCTTTTTTGATGCTCTTAATAGGGAGTAATATCGCAGGACATTACTACATAATTAGCTTTTGCTCTAAATCTTTAAGATGCATTTATTTCTAACATTTTTTTATTAATATATTTATTGTCTAATTTTATGATTTTGACATTTACTTTATTATTAATAATTAGTTAGATCTCATCGGTAGAGATATATCTATCCTGTGCACAATTGTATATAGCAACTTCCACATGAATAAGAGGGGTGATTATCTTTTTGATTAAACTCCACGTCTCGCTTGTGTATTGCAACCTAAAGTTATGACATATTTAACTGAATTCCGATGTTAAAACAAGAAAAAATTATCTGGATCAATCTATTATTTCAATATTCTGTATTTATAATTTATTATTATTAATAGTTATATGATTTTAACTGTTTAATTTTGTATATTTAACTTAAATGTTTAATGGTTTATTTTTTAGTATGTAGATTATATTTAATTAAAGCCTACTTTTTTAAACTTTGAGCTTCAAATATATTTCAAATACTCTACTTTGTCGTTTCATTAGCTATTATTCTGAGAATAAGGTTCACAATGAATTACAATTTCATGGAGTGTGACGTTTTCAAATCTACTGTAACGGATAAAAAACGTCAAAGTCAATTATACGTAGTATATCTTCATTAAACATTTTGCTAATAAATACATTCGTTATACCCTCAAAAATCATAATAAAGCAGGCAGATGATAATCACATCAGTATTTTAAACAATGATACCATATGTCTTTTTTTTCCCCTCCTCCTTGCACGCGTTTTTCTCTACAATATTATCAACTATACTCATAACATGAACTTTGAAAAATTATTACTTAATAATTTTTGTCGCAGTTGTAGTTTTTTTTTTTGTAAAATTATTAAATTAATTATTTAAACTGATAATTTTGTTCATCAAATATAAAGTATCAGCTTCAGTTTGTGTTTTTTTCAAAACCATAATGTAATAAGTTTCATAATGAATTAATATAATATATGAAATATTATTCCTCTATTGATCCTTCAATAGTAATGCAATTGGTTTGTAAAGTCAAGTGTATTTACATACGGAGTCAAATGGATTTGGAATCGTATAATTCCAATAGTTGGATTCAGAGCAAAGTTTAAAGTTTACAAAATACTATTCCACACTATAAATTAAGAATAATTGATTCCTAAATGTATTTCTGTGTTTATTATCAATTTATGTTCGGGAAGTTGTTTATGAAAACATAATCATCGTTATAAATTAATTATTCAAGGATCAATGAAGATATAATATGTCATATTATTTGAATGAAACTTATTTTTTTATTAAGGCTTATAAACATTTATATTATAATATAAAATATGTGGATGGAGGAATTGAGTTATGTAACATAGATAAAAAATTTAGTTTCAAATTGTTCCCCTCCCAAAGAACCTTTCAGAACGTGCTGATACACGGCAATAAAAAAATCGGGCATAATTAGACGTAGTAAAACAATTTTAAATAGATTATGACGAGTAAAACGTGCATAATAATAAAACATTTAAAAAAAACTAACTACAACAACTAAAAACCGAGTCAAGAGTCTAAAATTCAAATTAAAAACAATTACTTCCCAAAAGTTTCATAAGACCTAATAATTATTTTCAATGTGTTCAAATATCTTGCTGATATTTTCGGGTAGTATCGTACTAAATCCGCTCCATATTGCCATTCATTACCTCAAACATTTGGAATCCTCAATGAGAAGGCTGAGTGTTGATCTGCAGCAGATATAACATTTTTTCGTAATTCTTCAGCTTCCAGTGGTTGATAGGTGCATAACATGTTTGCAATAAGGCCTTTAGCATTAGACAAAGCAAAATCAAATGCCTTAATATTATCAGTGGAAGATACTCTAAACAATATCATCGCTTTTGTTTAATTAGATTCGATGTTTTCTTGCCCGTTGACATTCAATGATATGACTCGCTTTAAAATCCGAACATGAAGACAATCAACAAAGACATGAAAGGTAGAATTAAAAGGTATCCTCCAGTCTTTGCATAGAGCGTCGTAAAAAATAAGATTTGTGAAACTTATTTATTTAGATGCGGATATAGACATTCCAAAAATCTTATCAAGCATAGTGATTGAATCTAATCTTTAGTATATAGAGAAAACCAAATTAATAACAAAGAAGTCAAGGAAGAAAACTTTGTAAAGTATCTTCCACTTTAAATACTCTTTCGTTTTTAAAATCTTGGAAGAAGTTCTTCCCTACAACCATAGTATTCTAAAGTCAATTTTAAATAAATTAAAGGATATATTATCTTTCATGAATGATAAAAAGATTCAAGTTCATTTGTCATTTTTTTTTTAGAGCAAATCTTCTTGGCAATTAAACCCCAAGTAGGCTATCGCCTATCTCTCTCAATATATGGGGAATTGATTACGCTATGATTGTTTTGTTTTCCTGTAAAAATCAAAAGCGAAATTACCGAAGATCTTAGACTTAGTCAAAGTGTCTTTTATTATTTAAAGAAAGGAATTCAATCGTTAATCTCACTTCAGAGTTATATTAATATAATGACTGATGAAGGTTTGTTTATTCATACTTCGATATTAAATATTTACTTTCTATATAGTGTATACAAGTCAAAGAGTGGAAATTATTGGATAAAAGATTTATGGTCTTGAAAATAGACAAATAATGAAAAACTATATTATCAATTATGATCAAAAATATTACATAGTATTTTGAAATTTACTTCCTGTTAATACAATTTTTCTAGAATTTCAGTGGAATATTTTAATAAATGCCATCAAAGGATTAACGGAGGCAGGATTTGATATTGACATTATATCCTTTAACAATTATCTTACTAACAGAGCATTGATGAATTTTTTTCTTGAAAGGACAAACTAAAATATTCTTTAATAATTTTTTTAATGTAAGTTGCTTATTTATGTAATCTTTGATATGGGCTATGGTACATACTTGGGAAAATATTCAAAATAATTAAAAAAAAAAAAAAAAAACTTCATTCATTTGCCTACCTTTTGTAGAAGACTTCCAAAAGTCTCTTTTTACAGTCATATTAAATAACTTTTGATTTAGAACATTCGGGGAGCCTAAAGTTCTATTATAATTGAATTAAAAAAACCGTACATCCAAATAATATAGAAAAAGTGAATGTTTAATTATAATGCAATTTTTCATAAAAGCACTATTAATAGCTTAAAGAGGGTTCTTAATAATTGTAATTTGGATGACGTCATCAATTGTTATTTCATAATTTGAAAATTAATAGATATTAAAAATGTGAATCAAAATACGCCGGGAATAAAAATCGTGATACAACAAATATGGTCTTATAGTCGACGCCTAATTACTCCAGGCAATCCGTTGGTATTTAATATATCTGCGCAAGTTATTGTTCTTACACCATGCAACCTTGCATTAAATGCTTTCTTAAATCTGCAGGGGCCGCTCAATCATGGCAGTTGCTAAGATTTCTATTTACCTTGGTATGAGTTACTTATTTCTTCCTTTTTGGAAAGTTGTAACTTTGGACTTGATATAAGTGTTAACATCTCCCTTCTAAAGAACGATCATCACCTATTTTTGTTTTAAATTGATTTTAAAATTGATGATAAAATTAATATATGTGAATATATCATATAATTATGATATTTTCCAAGCACAAATGTAAAAAGTTCTCCTCTTTATAGCGGTAATTCATTTTCTGCCCCCCCCCATATCATATACAATGCAGCCAGTGCCGTATGTCAGGAAGATTTTTCAGTCCGCTTTACAATGGTGAACGGTTGATTTTCAGTGGTGAACGTGGGATATTTAAACAGGACAAATGCACAGATTTGATCTTGCAAGAATATCGTCCAATGGACTGTCTGACCATAATTTTCTTTAAGCAAACATTGGGAAAAATAAAATCAAAAAGAAAAACTCTAGACGTAAAGTCAATGCCAATCTATTCAGAAAGGAAGGAGTATAAAATGCACAGGACGAGAATGAGAGGAAAAGTTTTGAAATATAAAATTAAGTGAAACAATTTACACCTCCTTAAGGATTTAGAAAAGAATAACGGATGAAGTTAATTATAATGAACTATATAACGGTTATATCGACAGAAAAGATACCAAATTATTTTTACAAGTCTTAATGTTCTTAACTCACATGTAAAATAAATAATGGAAATAAATGAAGAAAAAATGTATGTGTTCTTTATCATGACTTAGAAGAAGAAGTTTCTCCTCTCTTTCCTTGACGCAAAGGTGTCAATCAAACTGCTCATGTGTTCATGGAGCACCTTGTCCACCATTAACCTATCCATGTTCAAGAGGGTGAGGGAGTAGAGCCTCTCCTGGCCGATGGTGGTACTCATGTGGTTCTTGAGCCATCTGAGACAGGAGAATGACCGCTCCGCCTCACAGCTCCTGATGGGCATTCAGACCAGGGGCACTATCACCATGTTTAACTCCAGCATCAGGTGGAACACTCCCGAGCTTATCAACTCCGCAGTAGTTTGTGACGAAACCATGTCTTCTGTGTCAATATCTGCCTAGAGAAACATAAATTTTAAACATATGATGCAAAATGGAACATTATAATATTAATTTTGAATTGCTGGAAGATTACATGGTTTGACTAGAGCTGCTCGAGATCAAGTCTGTACTGCTTGGCGAAAGCTCCATGACACAGGTCTCCACCTCACTATCATTGACGATTGCAATGAGATCCATTGTGGTGTCTGTATTATAGGTGACAAATCTGCACTCAAGCTCTGATACTTTCAACTTTACTCTCCTTGGAATCTTCGCCTCCTTGAAGTCCAAATCTATTGAGTCTTCCTGGTCAGCGACTGATTTCAGCTAAGACAACTTCAACTCAGCAAGTTTCTAGATTGATTCAAATCGTTTTTCATTATCTTTAAGAATCCTAATCACTAGGTTGACTTGTTTTCGGGCCTTTGTTAGGTCAACCTTTATGCATTGAAGTTCATCTGACAAGATAGATGTGTATTTTAGGAGTGTGTTCAACAGTTCAAACAAATTTGTAACTAAAGATGCTGTTGAGCAGAGAAGTTGCTGTTGAAGTCGACAATGTATTTTTGTGTTTTCTCATTATTATGAGGATCTTCATGATTATGGCCATCTCTAGAGATACAGCGCGTACGGCATTGTAGCGGAGACTCCAGTGGGGACAGACTGGTTCTTCAGGGTAATCGTCTTTGTAAGCTCCTCATCTTCACTTGTTATCTTCGCCGACTTGTAGATTGCTGATCACTTTGGTGACCCTTCAATGAAGTTGTATGAAATTTGCACAGTCCCGATTGTATTTCTCAATAGGGTTATATCCGAGAGAAGATCATTAACTACAAGGTTGAGAACATGGGCGTAGCAATGGATGTAGACATATAGGGGGCCGCTTTCTTCCACCTGGCGACGAGACCCTGCTTGATGCCGGATATGTTAGAGGCACCTTCTGCGGCCATCGAGACAGTGCGGGCGGGACTAAGGCCGAGATCATTGATAGCCTTGAGAAGCTTTTCAAATAAATATTTGCTGTCCGTCTGGGTAACTTTTACAAACTTGAGAAAGCTCTCTTTCTCGATCCCTTCACTCGTCAGATATCCAAGTGGCAGACTGAACTGCTCTGTATTTGACATATCTGATGTTTCATCAACAATCACAGAGAACCAGTAGTAATCATCGCCTGCAGAAGTCTTCAATTATATTCCCCGTCACTTTGGATGCTATAATCTCTGTCAGCTCATTTGGGAAGTTGGATGAAGTCCCCTATACAAAACCTGCCCAGCTGAAACAAATTTTTTTACCTCGGTCTCCAGTTTATCTTTGAGAATCTGATTGTCGTGTGAACACAGGGACAAAAGATACAACAAGTTTTCTCGATTGTTTTCATTAGATTCCGTCAACTTCTCTCTTGTTTTGGAATCGCCCCTAAAAGCCAATCCTTGCTTTGCAATGAACCCAACAGTTTGGAAAAGTTGCCTCAAATAAGCTCTCCACTTCACGACTTCATCAGCATGTTGAGACTGAATCTGGCCTAGAACTTACGGAACCAGTCATATTAAAAGTCCTTGGAGTATTTTTCATCTATCTGAGGACTGTATGTTTGTATCTTGGGCTGTAGAGGATGATCTCTCTCAACTTTAGGCACAGTTTCCTGCTCAGTCTCCACTCTGGATCTTGTCTGGATATCCTTCGGCTGTGTCTCCCACCCAGTAAGTATCAGGTCCCCTATCTGGCTCATGAATACATCGGGGTACTCCTGACCCCCGTCTACAAACTTGGTCTCCTCAGTCTTGCTCTTCCCGCCTCCTTAGATCTTGTAGATAGTCTCAGAGTCCTCTGCAGAAGACATATTATTATTGTTGACACAATATTGAGATTAAGATGTCTTATTCTAGGATAAATCCCTCCGATGGGGTAATTTGATGAGTCGCCATTATTTTCTGTATCTGGAGCAACTTTCTCTTCCACAGAAACGGATTGTTCAGATTTTAGTTCAGGCAGTGAGGTCTCAACTTTAGCAGGGGCATCTGAACAGGAGAAGGGAGTGACTGGAGAAGGGAGTGACTGGAGAAGGGAGTGACTGGAGAAGGGAGTGACTGGAGATGAGAATGTAGCATAGTAAGTTTTCTTAACAGCAAAGTTCAATGTTGTCTGCTTCTTATGATCAATTTTCACTTGATACTTGCAGCTGGGGTCATTCTTATGGAGTTTAACTTTGTGATCATTAAAGTTGTCCTTAGGTATTTCCTTCTGACAGATAGAACAAATCACCAATTCTCTGTTAAAATGCGTTTTCCGCTTCCCCGTGAAACATTTCTGATAATTAATAAATTACTGCAACAATCCACTCTAAAAAGTACATAACTATTATTTATGTCCCTTTTAAGCAGTAATAATTTAATTTATCTTGTATTCAATGAAACAAATTCTCACGCTCTTAAATATTTCAAGAGTACTCCAAACGAAATTGGCTGTAAAGTACTTCACATTTGCAACCAGTAACTTTAAACGTAATATCTAACTCAAATGTCCACTCAATGTGAAGTACTTTAAATCCATACGAAAAATGTTGTGTGCGTCTTTGTTTTTTATTTTTGGCTGTAAAGTACTTTTGAAATAATTGCAGTAATTTATTAATTATCAGAAATGTATCACGGGAAGCGGAAAACGCGTTTTATATTCAAAGGTTCAATCATTTATATTTATAAAATGACAGGCAATATTTGAAAGAGATATTACGGTAAATTACAGGATTTGAATTCAAATTTCTGCGATGAATTGAGATACCCGAGAGTGTTAACTGTAGTTTAAAACCTCCGTTTTATCTATCTGACTTAATTTGGCCCCAATATTGTCTTAGAGATATAATTTATTAATTTACTAATTCTATAAATGTGCCGGTGAATTTTGGCTACTTTAAGTACAATTTGTGGTGCCTCCAAAGGATTAATCAGAATCATTTTTTCATTTAAATGAACTATAATTTGTTGGAAAATGTATTCCATGTTCAATTTTGAGAAAAATTATCTAGCTTCTTTTTGGGTGGACGTGCTACAAATATGTAATTTTATTATAATGACCAGTACTATTATGAGTTGGTCATAAGTTACATATATATAATAGATTTTAATAATTAATTATGACTTAATTCATCTATATTTACATACCTATATGATTGGTGGACGGTTGAGTAAGGTTTTTTTTTTTTTTGTCCGCTTCAGCGGACCAAAAGCGCAATAAATGATAATCATGATAAAGAACACATGCATTTTTTCCTTCATTTTTTTCAAACACATCACCACGTATACATGCAAGTTAAGAACATCAAGACTTGTGAACATAATTTATTTTCTGTCGATGTAACCGTTTCATGGTATATTATAATCTCGTTCATTATCTTCATCCGTTATTATTTTAAAAATATTTAAGGAGGTTTAAATTGTTTGACTTAATTGTATAGTTCAAAAATTTTCTCTCATTCTTGCACCGTGCATTTTATACTCCATTATACTCTTTCCTTTATGAATATGTCGGCATTGACTTTCCGTCCAGAGTTTTTCCTTTTCATTTTATTTTTCCCAATGTTTGCCTGAAGAAAATAATGGTCAGACAGTCCATTGGACGATATTCTTGCAAGATTTAATCTATGCTGTAGCATTTGCCCTGTTTAAATATCCCACGTTCACCACTAAAAATCAACTGTTCACCCTTGTAAAGCGGACCGAAAAATCTTCCTGACTTACAACACTGGGTATCACCACCATTTTTGTTCAACAAAATTGAAATGTACTCCACAGTGGAGTTGTTCTTACACAAAAGCTGAATATATTCGGCTTATTTTGATATCTCTCTTAATGTGTAGCCCAAAATAAATTCTTCGCATTACTTATTGTAATATTCCGTACAATGACCGTTACACAACTAATGTTCGAGTACTTTATGTTTGTTTAGTGAGATATTTATTTTAATAAAATCAGTGTTCCTTCGGGAATCTTACTCGCATGTTGCTCCAGTCTTATTTATTTAACAGTATAGAATATGGCGCAGTTGATAGTTTAAACAGAATCTACTCCTAACTAACGCAGAGACTAGTGTCGACGATATAGTAAAAATAGTCAAGATGGGGAAGAAGCAGAGCGCCACCAAAGTGCTCGGGAAGCTAAAAGGGACCCGATTCCTCGGAAGGAAAGCTGTTGAGGGCCTAAGGAGTCTTTGTGATGTACTGGAGGCGATACTAATGGAGGACATCTAAGCCCCTTCTAAAATAGCTGTGGTGGAACAAGAGGTAGTCCATGTGGAAAAGAAAGTCACCGATCTCAGAGAGGTCAAGTCGAAGAACTTTCGTATCAGTAGTTGACAGAGTCTATATACTACAAGGATTACTCTAAAGTAAAGGAGGATCTTACAACTCAGCGGAGAAGATTTCTGGAGCTTCGGTACGAGTTCGAGAATGCAGCAAGTATCAGTGTCGAAAGTGCTGACAATAGCACCCTGGAGTCGGGAAGGAAAATTGGATAGGCTGTATTTCTAAAGCCCGCCCCTTTAGAGCATAATACTACTTTAATTAATTTCAAGGCATGGCAAAAAAACATTCTGCCGGTATTACTCAGCCAACAGCATGCAACTATTACGTTTAGACGAGTAGAGAGGATATTTGGATGTATATCTAACCGAGATCAGCCGCATCAATCTCGAACAATTCTTGGAAATGGATGACTTCACAAGTATCGAGATATGAATAGATACATTAGATTAACACTACAAAGAGAAATAATCGTTGTTATACAGAAGGGTCGACTGGTATAAATGCTTGTAAAGATCAGGAAAAGACTTTATTACGTTTTATAATAAAACTAAAGTGGTATTCACAGAAACCGAACTCCATAAATTTTCTACTGAAGACCAACTTGGCGTACGTTTAGTCGTGGGACTCATGGATAGAGAACTCCAGAAAGAAGTGTTAAATATGTCTAATTCAAAATTGAAAGCCATAAATTTCTTTTTGGGATGCCGCAGGAATAAAGCAAGATCTCTTAGAATGTAAACCTAACATCTTACAAACACAGGCAAAGGATATCCGAAAAGGAGTCAAGATCTTGGAAAAAAATGTCAAAGGTGGGGTTAAAGTCATGCAAACAAAAAATGTCCAGCTAATGGCAAGAAGTATCCTTTTTGTGACAATTTTTTGTTTGTTCAAAAGTCAAAAATTTGCCAGTATAAGTACAGTATTTGATTACTCCTCTCAAGCCGGCAAGGAGGGCTAGATCGATGCCTTGGTGGAACAAAAGACTTAAGTCTCTTAGAACCAATGTACGCAACATCTTACGCCGTGTTTACAAAGGTAAGGGTGGTCAATGCCTCCGTTATTAGTTTGATTGATTATTCTAGTCGATGTGACAATATTGGTGATGTCTCTAGGGTGGTTCGATGGGTAAAACCTAAAATAACTGCCACTTTAGGATGTCTCTTTGATTTTAATGGAACGATGATCGACACCCTTGAGACAACCATCAAAAATCTTTTAGCTTGTCACTTCCCCAGGGTTGAACTGGATCCTGACCTTGTATGGGATGCATATTCAGTGAGTTCGCTTGAGGAGAGTGATGATTTGGATGGTGTTAGATGTCTTTTGTTTGGCAAGAGATGAGAGCAATCTTGGTGACCAAACCAAGAAAAAATTGTATGCTTCTCCAAAGTCTTATCGCCCTATCACTATGACGAGTTTTGTTTTTAAAATACTTCAACGGATTCCTTCAATAATACCTTCAAGAACTATTGCCTCTATATCTGTATTCACAGCACGCGTTTACAGTTATACTAAGGTCAGGATTTTTATGCAAATGACTTCCTCCTCATCTTTGTTGAATATGATCCCTCTAGGCATGGTTAATTATGAATCAAGCCTTGACTGTTAATAAATGGGGGTATGCCAAGTGTCTAACTTTTAAGCCCTCTAAGACAGTGGCCACAGTCTTCACATAAAAAGCAAAACATTCACTTTCCCCTTGACCAAGCCTTTCAATGGGATGTCATCAAATACAACACTATCAATAGATGAAATATCTTGGGGTTATATTGGAATCAAAACTTAGATTCAACACTCATCCCAGAGCAAAATTGTCCAAAGCCAAGATGCTTCTCCATGCAATGAAGCGACTTATTGGAAAAAAACCTGTGAACATGGCCCACGCCAAGCACTCTAACCTTACCTGAGTGTGGTCAGACCTGTCTTAATATATGGAACTCTGATTGGGGCACACAATATTACGTCAGGTCAACAAATTCTTCTTGAAAAAATCAAGAGACTCGGATTGATTGCTTGGTTTCTGTCATCCTATGTGTTCGACACCCACACGGGGGTTGGAGGTATTCTGGGGAATTATCTCCCTTTTCTTAGAGGCACAGTGTCTTATAACCATGGCTCGTCTGTACATCGTCCATACCTACACTGAGAGAATTAATAAATGACGTTATCTCAAAACCAAGACTGTTCCATCTAGTTTTATGGAGGACACAATTATCTCCAATCTCTTTCTTAACCTCCTAAAAGACAAAATAAATCGAAAGAAAATATGGAAATGCGACTTTCTTGATAAAGTGATGAAAAAACAAGCTCTTTCTTGAATTAAAAACAATCGTAAGAAATGGGTTCCTAGGGGATTTTGCATCCGGTCAGAGCAGCAATTGCAGCATTGTAGTCAATAGAGACAAAAAGTTCCTTGTAGCACCTTCAGGACGGACTGCAGTAAGATACCTAATCCCCCGGCAAACTATTGTGCGGGTACCACAAGTGAAAGCTATGTGCCCGTATTGATTGTATGTTTTTATATGATGTGTAGCGTGTGTTTTAATTATAAAAAAACTACATAAAGCTATAAATTAAATCTATATTTATAGTTTTTATACTCAATGTCTCAATAGTTCTTTTACATATATTATTGTAAAATTGTGTGTTGGACATTCCAAATGCCGGAGTCAGAGTCGGACATTTTATGTAGCGACTCTGTAGCCCTGGTTGCATCTATAGATAACTTGTATTAGCCTGTTCGGAAATGATCGATACAGGTTCGTTTGAAATAAAACATTAATGCTTTAGTTTGAAGAGAAAGTAGAATAGTGAGCTACAAAATTCCACCAGTATCAGATTTTCTTATGAATTTTATGGTGGAAAAACATTCTATAGCTTTGTAATACTTGCATACCACATTTGCACATGTTTTTCCATTCGTCACTGAACATAAAGAATCAAACCCCTATTGAGTAATTGACAGATCTCAACAGATTTTTCCCTACCACCCACATTGGTTTTTAGAATCCTAACTAATGATCTTCGCTTTAAAAACCTCCTCATCGTGTGGGTACCCCATTCTCTCTCTCAGGCCAACAAGGATGAGCGAGTGAAATGCTGTAGAAAGGTGGAAACGATCAAAATTAGTCCGTACATCACGGATCTCAATCTCTGAGACCGATTTCTCTCCCTTAAGCTGAAGTACCTGCTCCGGGATTACAATTTTGATAGCCAGGAAGAGCTCTTCAGGCCGGTGGAGACTATAATGTGGTATGATTGAGTACTTTTTTAGACTTTTGAATGTATTTTCTTGTCTTATTGGGACAGTCTCTGTAATGTGGGAACAACATAATACTAATTAAATTACGAAATCACGATATGTTATGTACTATTTTATTATTCTGCTGAAGAAATTGTATCACAAATAATTATGGGATTAAGAAAGAAAAGAAAAAGAGGATTTTGTAAAGTGACAAGAGTCCCACCAGATTATAATATATGCTTGATAAAATCAATGACAATAAGACACCATATGTTTTGTAAGTTGATATTATATGTATATAGAATAAAATAACAATTGCAGTAATAAATAACATGAATAAAAAATCTAGATATGAATAAAATATGAAATAGTCAAATGAAATAAATGACGAAGAATAAGCTTGACTGTTATGAAGAGTCACATAAACATCACAACCCGAAGAAGAGGAATAAAATGAATTTAATTAATTATTGGCTTAAAAAGTTTTACATAGTATGATTCATTAGATAATTAAAGGAGGAATAATAATTATTGTATTAATTGCGTTTCTTTTTGTGAGCAGAAGTTCTTGCAGAGGGCTCTTCCGGCACGGTGGATAGTTCTCTACGATCCAAAAGCTCTTCATCATCCGGAACACGGGATAAAAAGTCTAATAGCTCATTATTTGGCACGGTATGTGGGCGAATAAGTTTCTTTGAGAATTTATTGATTCCCCAACAAATGACTAAGAATCTTAGGGAGACAAAGTATAGAATGAGCACAACTATCACTAGAATCAAAATGGCTAGCCAAGATAAAAAGGGTACAGAGAAATTAAATGTATTTTTAATTTCTTCAACGAGAGATGCAACACATCCTATGGCGTTCTGCACCATCGCAGTGACTTCTTGTATGGCTAAAAGTTTTTCTTTGAGAGTTTTTTTTTCTTCCTTGTCTTGTGAGGATCCATCATTGTCGTCCATGTCTTCATCCTCGTCCATACCATCAGATGTTGCTGTATGTGTATGTGAGGCAGATAATTGGGAACGAGATCCCAAGTAAGAAATGGCGATGTAATTTTTCACAAATATTATCAATAGTCCAATAGGTACATGGTATGGCTGAAAATAATAGGTTATTGTGGTAAATGCGATAAATGCAAGAATGGTTCGAAAGGGACTTTCCCACTCCAAAATATTTTGACAGGCAACCCCAAGATTCACAAACTCCATTATAAATCCTTTTATTCTCATGACATTATTCAAAAAGACTTGTCTTTTAAATTTTTCAGTAATTGTGAAGTATTTTTCTTCCTTAGGATTCAGAGTCACTATGGCCGCACGTAGCCAATTCCAAGTGACTTTGATTTCCAATTGGATTTGAGGATTTTGTCCTTTGGCAAGCGATCGACATTTCTTGTCTTTCAGTGCATACCAGCGCTTCTTTCCATCTTCGATTTGTAGAATGGGTATAGTAACCCGTCCTAAAAACTCCATCCTAATAAAATAACAAAAATGTTAGTATGAGAATTTTGATACATTTTAATTACAATAGAACTACTAACAAACGGGCAGATAAGTCCCGGGCTTAACTAAGAAAAAATCTAGTTCAAAATTAGTTACGAAAAAAAATATTACTACTATTTATTCATTCGCTTTATGGAGCAGAGTGCCCATAAGGATTTTCAAACTATTGCTTAGATTGTACTCTATTTTTTCCCATCAAGAAACTTTGTAAAATTAAAACACGAGATTATTTTTGATCCATTGTTTTGGAGATACTAAAAGTAGCGTCGCCAGACATAACGCAATAACTCACAAATAGTGTTGGATTGTCCCTTGGACTGATTTCCTAATCAGTCTCCCCCTCCCCTCTCTTAAGTTTTTTTATCAGTCCTGTCTTTTTTGCCGTGTTTCGGTCCTAAGGACCAACACATCGGTCTTTCAGTCCTAGCTATCTTTTTATTTTCTTCACTCCTAACTAGAATTGAATAATATAATAGTTAAAAAATAATAAATGATAGCTAGAACGTTTAATTAATAATACATTCTTGTCATACATCTCCTTCTTTAAATTTAAGGTATCTTTTCTTATTGAAAGAGGAGTTATGATGAAACTTCAGCGACTCAAATGGTGTAGTTACTAGTAAGTAGTAACAACGCAATTTGAGCTGTTTAAGTTTCTATAAAATACCAAGATGGGCCGGTCCAAAGACTGATAAATTTTATTAGGAACGGACTGATAGGACTGTAGTCTTTTTAGACCGATCCAACACTACTCACAAACTAAAGAAACATATTTTAATCAAATTATGACAGCTGTCTTTTGAAGGTTGATAATAACTGAAAATTAGGCAAATAAAAAAGAATAATGAAAATAGCGCCACATATGTGAGAAGCCTTGTACTTTTCAGTCCATGTGTTTAAACAAAACGATTCAAACAAGCACAAATCAAATCGTGCAAAAGTTTACTTATAAATAACGTTATATCGGTCCTTATTTAGAACTGAAGACTACAGTCCCGTCCAGTTCAGTCTCAGTCCGTTCCAGTTCAGTCCTGCACATCAGTCCTAACAAATAAAGTTTCAGCCCTTGACAATGTTACATATCTTCTCCCCTTTTTTAGTCACTGGAAGTCTTACAAGACCGACGGTCGTAAGGACTCGACAGAATAAATAAAGACCGATACAACACTACTTATGATGATGAATATTAAGGCAATTTTTTGTGTCAACTTTTGTAAAATTTTGATTACGGTTAGAGCAGAAGATTTGTCATGTAACATGTGTTAGGAGTAGAAAAAGCAAAATTTCCTTTTTCTAGGATTTCATCGGTAGGTCGAATATCTCGTTCAAAGTTCAGAACAGGCAAAAATTAGTTATTGTGTAATTTAATACTAAAATTAAACATTATCATTTTTTTGAGTAAGGATATGTAAGGAAATATTGAGCATATAGTAATAGGTCAAGTACAAAGTTCCGAGAACTTTTTCGTTTTATTTTGACAATAAAATTATCATAGTTAGGATTATCCGATATAGATGGTTCCAAACGGTTTTCTAGCTGATCTTCAATTCTTGGGCAACTGAATAAGTGCTCACATGCTTTTCAACTCGACAATTTTCATCATTTTATCAACATTTTCAACATCCATATTACCAGAACAAAATCGTTGTGAACACCAACATTTGTTACATTCGATACTGTTAATGTCCATAAACAGCACATCTTTTTGCCCGCCTGCTCTGCCTTTTACTTCCATGGAACGCTGTAACACACAACTTGCTTCACATAACAGAAAACTGTAAATGAACTTTTTTTAAGCATATGCTTAACTTTAAAGCGTTTTTTGATGCAATGTATTAATAGTGAAATATAGTCACTAAAGACATCTAGTGAAAACCCCTCAGAACTTTTTACTTAACCTAATATTTGATATTTCCTAACGTTAATTCTCTCTTTTTGCTCCATAGATTGACTTCAGAAGAATACCTTATGAGTATTTTTTATAGGTTAGAAAATCGTTTATAAAAATGATTTTATACAAAATAAAGAACAAGGCTATATTTGAATCTTTATTGAGTAATAATTAAATCATTTTTATATATTTTCAAACATTAACCGAGATGTGGGACCGATAACACGTGACAACAGCTTAATTGCACTAACCATAATCGAAATTCTAATAAAGTATACAAACAAAGCACCATAGTGAATATGTCATTATAATAATACATAATTACTTATGATTTCGATCCTCATCGAAGACGTTTAAAGAGATAACTGAATGAATATCTTTGATATACATTTTCATGTAGCGATTCCAAACTGGATTTATTGTTTTATAGGAGGTGTGTGTCTGTAGTCTTGTGTTATCAAGCTCTATCACGACAAATGGATCACTTTTACCACCCAAGTCAGCTGCATAGAGACCTTAAAAATATTAAATAATAAATGATTAGATAAATAATACAATAAAATAGACACATTAAAAAATTATTTAAAAAAACTAAAATTACAAAAATGGCTATATAACATTCTTCAGTCATTAGGTACTTCTGTGGGTGCTCGGTACTTTTGCCTTAAACCATTTCGCCTTAGAACATTTCGTCTGAAAGGCTTTTTGCCTCAAGGATATTTCTAATATAATATATATAAGAAAATATATGATATATTAATATTATGATTTTTCATCAATCCATGAGTCTTTTCTAGTATGAATAATCTTATGATAATTGATAACGGAGAAGTGATTAGCACTTCTGCCATTAAAATCTTTGCCGTGTTTCCTTATTCTTGTTTTTCTTATTTTACTAATTTGATTACCTATTTTGTCACTGGTTGAAATTCATTACAAGATGAGATTTGTTTGGTATATGCATTCAAATTTTGAGGTATAATTCCATCATTTTTTAATAGAAAACAACAATTTAATCTCATTTATATATACACATTAAGACGAAATATCCTTGAGGCAAAATAGCTTTAAGGCAAAACAGTTAAAGGGGGAAGTACATAGCGCTACTTCTTTTAACTGAAAAAACATCTGATCAATATCATGATTCACACTACTCAACTAGGGATGTACCGATATTTCAGCAAGTAATCGGTAAATGCTGATAATCATGTTTCTTAGCGGGTTAGCTACTTTGGCACCTATGGCACAAAGATGTGTTTTCTAAATAAAAGCTATCAAATATCTTCTTAACTGAAGAGTGTAGTTTTTTCATTGTAGTAACGATGTCATTGAAGACAATGTTATCCTAGAAGTTTACTTGTTTCAAGAGTAATTTCTTCAAAAGCTGTACTGCTTAATTTATGTGAGACTTCATCATAAGCACTCACTGTAAAATCATTGTGGTAGAAAGGTTGCCGACAAAATTGTTGGGGTAATATCTTAGCACAGTTGCTACCCTTTCTAATATCCCAAAATACGCCCTGGTTGTGAGTGTGAACCGCTGCGATATAAGGTAAAATCCGTTTTATATATTAAAAAACAAAACAAAAACTTTTAAATTTATTTTCTTGAATTCTTTTATTTTATTTTTGGACATTGGAAGGAGTCAATAATGCTCATAGAAGGGGCTACGCTTATTATTATTTTTTTTTTTTTAAATCATTCAATAGTTTGATTGCCCAAATATAATATAATTTCAATGAAATTGCATACGATAATACTGTCTTGAAAGGAAATTACCCTCAATCATATTGTTTTAAGATGATATTACCCACGACATTTTTGTCTCACAATGAGAATGCATAACACGATTTTATCATGCGAGGATATTACCCAACAATTTTGTCTCCAACCTTTTTACCACAATCATTTTACAGGACATTGCGCTCAATATAGATATATTTCATCTATGGCATATGTAACAAGCACTTTTCGTTGTTCAATAATAATATCTAATTAAGATTAAAGTTCATTTATATACTATGTGAATGAATAATTAATTAATTAAAATGATCAAGGAGATTCATTAAAAACCCAGTAAATAAATAAGTATTACCTTTTGCACAATAAATCTTAATAAACAGAAAACCAACGTCCGATAAATCCTTAAATGAGTTAAGAAAACGATAGGATGATCGTATTAATTGTTCATTCTGAAGGGAAAAGGAATCAAAGTTCTTTATGGATGTTAAGCCTGGATAATTTGTCATTCCAGAAATAGACAGAAGTATGAAAATTTCCCCAGAGCCTTCATCAACTCGAAGATGAAGTTCATGCGTTTTCTCCATCGCCAAAGAGGACAAATCCACAGTGCATCTAATGATAGAATAATTATAATTAGTTTTTTAATTAAGTGGCAAGATATAAAAAAAACCTTCAAGATCATTAGTTGGAGTGTTATTCAAAGAATACCGTGGATTTTGAGCAAAAATGCAACAAATGCAATATTATTGTTTAAAGATATGGGCCTGGAATATACCGAGTGATCCATTAAAATCTAAACACTTTGAATTTTAAAATTCAAAAAGATATAATTAACAATAGAAATTCAATAAAATTGATACTATCAATAGATCTGTGTGTCTGAGGTCTCTTAATCATCAATGCAGCCCCCCTTAGTGGCAATGATGGCTTCCAGGCGGCGGGAGAAGACCTGGCACCCGCTACTGATGTAGTCCTCTGTTATAGCGTTCCAGTGCTGGTTGACAGTGGCTTTGAGGGCCTCGGTGTTAGGATAACGGATGTTGCAGCCCTTTCTCACGACATGCACTTGAGGGGATTGGCCTGGGCTGTTTTTTTTTATAACTCATCCAAGTTCAATTGGGCCCTTTTGACAGAGCCCTTCTTCTTATCCAACGTTTCAGACTTGCTGATAGCGTTAGAAGGTAGTCATGGAAACTGCTTGAAATGTGTGAATGGAAATTAGTCGATCACGTTCAAATGACTTGTGTGTAAGCTAATTGGGCTTAGGTTTGTTTTGTTTTGTAACTAATTGTTTATCTTTTTATATATCAAAATATGAATTCATTTCAATAACTCAACCTTAATTAATTATTGAATTAGTAAGTGTTCCGATTTCAATGGATCACCTTGTAATATAGTAGGATTACTAAATAACAAAAAGAGTGTGAATTTTGCTGGATAGAAAGAAACATAAAAAAAGTAAATGGAATAACCTGCTAATTTAGTAAATATTATATTTATTTGCAGAAAAGCCTTGAAAAACCCTTCAAATATAGTTTTGTTGACAATGGTTTTTTATTATAAACTTCAGAAAAAATATATTTGGTTCATCAAATGGAAAAAAAAAAATCCACTTGAATCGAAAATTCCAGATTTTAGTTTGTGTCAATCTATATTACAATCTGTTTACCTCTGTGTTGAATCTATTTAGATCGATTATTTCCTAATAGAAGTAGTCAAATATGGATATTTACTTTATATATAAATAAAAATAAGATGTATTCTTGAGTATTTATAATAACATCCAACTCTTGCTTCCATTAAGGAAATTAGGGCATTTCACAGTGTAACCAACTGATACAATTTGGGTATTCAGTGAAATAATAAAATTTAACTGAATTGAGGGAAACATCTGTTCCTTAGCAAAAAAAAAAAAAAAAAAAAAAAAAAAAATGCAGAAGGGTAGATACCATATGTTTTTTTTCAAATTTTTCTTCCTTCCGTTTTTTCAGTTGAGGTTTAGAAGGTACAAAAAAGCTAGTTGTGTACGGCGTTACTTCTAGTGTTGTATCGATTCTTATTTAAAATGGAGGACAGTAGTCCATTCAGTCTCATCCAGTCCCTCATAATGTGATTGAGAGGTTTTTTTCCTTTTTTAATTACTACGTTATATAATAAAATCTATACTAATAGTAAAGCAAGGTTTACCTGTATGATTGTTTGAATGCTCGAGTGTATGAAAAACAGTCACAGGGTGCACTAAATATCGTGTTCCCTGATGTACCTATATCAATACAGTATAAAGAAAAAAGGAGTATCATATGCAGGGAGCACTCTATAAAATGAATGAAATCTCACAGACATTTAGTTCATCTCAGTCATATTAAAAAAAAAAAAAAAAAAGGAAGTACTTTTTATATAAAATTATAAAAAAAATGAATGTGACTTTAGATAAGGTTGAACAATGAGCTAAAT
Source organism: Lepeophtheirus salmonis (assembly GCF_016086655.4). Lineage (NCBI taxonomy): Eukaryota > Metazoa > Arthropoda > Copepoda > Siphonostomatoida > Caligidae > Lepeophtheirus > Lepeophtheirus salmonis. Next base: position 377,216 of record NC_052144.2, on the reverse strand, counting down.
ACCCCCGGTCTCAACTCATCCAATCATATTTTTTTTCTTAAACAATCTTTTTTTTAAGGAGAGAACGTCTAAGTACTGAGTGAGTAGCTACGTGTGCGTGTGTTCATGAAAAATAGAGGGAAACACCAAGGATTTGTTGGGGGTTACCTTAATATATTATTAAAGCAAAATTTGTATTTTTCTTCGACACTTAATAACTCTGGTAATGTCAATTACTAGTAATATATTGATTTTAGTTTAAAACCTTATTAAATGTGTTACAATTTCGCTCTTGAACCACGATATATCAAATTAAAAATAGGAGTAAAATGAATTTAAAAAAAAAATCGTCAAAAGTATAAAATTATTTTGTAATTGCATATCAAGCTGTTTATATAATCTTACAGTGGATACATACTTTCCCATGAAATCATCCTTGGTTCTTTGATCTTTATCCCAGATGGTAATTTCTAGTTCTTGACTTTGATCTTGAAATAGAGTGAGATCGAATTGTTCCATCCATTTGGGATTCAATGTTAAATAAATTGGCTTTGATTTATAACGATCATTTCCTAATCTGCAATTTAAATGCAAAAGATATTAAAACTACTCACCCATAATGACTAATAAGAGAATTAAATGACTTATTTCCTATTTTACTCCCCGTCATAAAATTGCTAAATTCTTCATAATTAATTTAAATCAGTGTTTATAACTAGGGATTAAGACTAAATATAAATATTATAGGCTGGGCGGTGTGACAGTCTATTGCTTGTTATTTATACTGATAAATATTTTCACAGCGCCCTCTATGTGAGTAAAAACGCCTATATTTTATATTAAGTAACATTATCATTCAGGTAGTTGTATTATTTTGGCACAAAGTGGCACAATCCTCTGTCAGTTTCTTTACAAAATTATATAAATAAACAAATCTCATACACCATTTGTAAACGACCACTTTGAAGATTAATCGGTAAATGCAGCAAATTATTTTTTTCTTGGGGTTTAGGCCCCAGTAGATAAAGGCACAAATATGTATCAAATCTCTTCCATATTGAAGATTGTAACTTGTTTACTATAGTAACAAGGCCATTCAAGGGAATTCTGGGATTATCATAGAAGTTATGATTATCTTTTACTTGTTTACCAGTAATTTATTCAATTTTTTTACCGTGAGACTCCATCATCAGCACTCAATGCAGCAATATTTGCATCTATTGTAAAATGTAACAGGCGCTTTTATCTGTTCAATTATTTTCAACAAATAGTATGTAGAGTTACAAGGCTTGTAAAACTTCATTGGCATCCTTGTTATAACAAGGATGCCATTGATGTTTTACAATGTTATAAGTAATATGTGTAGAAAGAATAAATCCTTTATTTTTCCAATAAAATGGATTTAGTAATGCGTTTCTCGCATTGTTTAAGTGCAATCGATTTAAACTAGATTGGGTTAGAAAGATAAGATTTCCTAATAAAAAACTTTTTAAACAGTTTTGTGATTGTTTGAGCGCGCGTCAAAGATAGACACAAGCAGATATAAAATATATTTTTTATAGTTTTTCTTAGATAAATGCAATACTGTATATGGCTTTGATACAGTAAAAACCAATCAGGGCAATGTTGGTTTCATCAATTCCGTTCCGATAGTTAGTTCAAAGATGTACTACGCTCTAGAAGGCCGAATGTGGAAAATGTGGATAAAACAATTAATGACGATCGAGTTCGACCGTCATGTATGCACTGCTTTTATTGCCAAGGGGTTAAACATTAATGAAAAAAAAAATCCATTACACATATTGGATTTCTTTTTACTAAACTTTACATTACTCCTATTTATTGGGCCTGTATTAATTGTACATTTATTTATAATAAAATTAATAAATAGTCGGCAAATTAACATCTGCTGATTAATCGGTAATCGGACAAATTCCTTATCTGTGTATCACTAGTTGTAACTAAAAATAAACTTTAATAAGGAAAGCACTGATTTAAATCATTACATATTAACCCAGGTTTGATATCTACAGCTCCAACATTTAACTCTAAAAAAATGATGAATTCATATTTATATATAGATAAAATTACCGAAATTTACAATAGGGATCACTTGTGCCTTCAAAATCCATGGCCGTAAGGTTTTTCCCCTCTACCAGAACAATATTTACGGTGGCACTCCATGGAGTAGCCTTTTTATTACTAGAAATAATAGAATCGTCCAATAGAGATTTGTTATCTCCACTAATCAAAGACTCTGTTTCAGAGAGAGGAGTTAGTCCAATGCTTAGTTCGACTTTCCCCAGGTTTTCGGGATTTTTTGAGGTAGATGAGGGATCGATGAGTGTGATAATAAAATTGGAGTCAACATTTAATTCTATCGGAATAAGAGAGATGGACGCTTCTCCAATGAAATCATCTCGAAGAGCAAAATCATAGTCAAAAACCTGAAGGGAAATAAAAAATATACATTTAAATAGTGTTAAAAATTTCTTTTCTAAATATATAAAAGTACCATATACACCAGGCATGTCCCTCAACATAATTACTTATCACACTGAATAAATAATATCCTATTAATAAAAATTAAATAATGAATCACTAAAATGTGGTTCATTTCAAGATCAAATAAATAAATACTCTGAAACCCTTGAATTCAATTATGAAATTTAAAAAGAAACAAATTCAAATTTGATTCATTTTCCTTTATAATACAATTTGTATAAAAAAAAAAGCTAAAAATATTAACAAAAATAAATAATGTACTCATACATATATCGATAATTACACATGTCATATTATCCTTTAAAATCGATATAATCCCCGATCTACGAATAATTTGATAACTTATCTCTACAGTTAAGTATTTACAATATTGTACATGAATATAACATTTTGAATTGATGATTTAGAATGGTGTAATTATGCTTTGCGCATCATTTTTGATAGTGAAAAATAACATCAAGGGTGACTTACTAATATCCAGCATCTCCAAAATATGATCTAGATCAAATTCATAAATCATAACTAATTCTACATAACGTTTTTGGATATTATTTCCGATCAGAGAAGATTTTCTCTCTTGGAACCTACATAGTTTTAAGTGACTGATAAAATATTTTTAGACTGGTTTTGAACAAGTTTGAAAAATAATAGTCCAATAATAATTTTTCCCAATTCCCAGTCTATATTAATAGTCTGTAGGTATAAACGTATCTTTGAATGAACATTTAAGAAATAACAATGTACTCATTCATGTGTGCGCGTCTAAAACTGAACACTCTGAAATTTTTAAAAATAGCTAAATAATTCTGTAATTTTTAAGGTGGTCGACGAATTAATTTATTTAACATGAAAGAGGAGTCTTAGACACATGTCTATTCAATATGGGCGCCCATGTTCTCCACTACCAACTCCAGCCTGCACCGGAACTTACTGCATGACTTGGCGATGAAGCTCTGGTCGAGGTTGAATCAGGCATTCTTGAAGGCAGACTTCAGCTGGTCTTTGGACTTGTATTGGACTCCCGACAGCATCCCCTTTAACACCAAAACACTGCCAAGTCAAGCGGCGAACAATCAGGCGAGTGAGGCCTTTTCCTTAAGCTTGTTGAGATGAATCTTCGACCTTGTAAGGCGTTTTTCCTTGTCTACAGGCTTGAGAGCTTGACGAGGGGTTCTCTTGTAGACCTTAAGGCCAAGATATTTCTTAACTAGCCGGTCCATGGTCCTTTTGCTGACGTTGAACTCCCTGTAGAGGCCGTTGAAGGTGACCTTGCCTCTCTTGTCCTCGACAGACTTTTTCAAGGTAGCAACAATTTCGTCCGACCTTCGAGGCCTTGACGTAGATCTTGTTGTCGCCTCAGGAGCCCCTTTGGCTACCACGCTATAAACGGTGGTGCGGCTGCAGTTCAGAACCTTGGCAATTTCAGTGGGAGTTTTTCCCTACGTGGAAAGTTCCAAAATTTCGACTCGACGTCTCTCCATATTATCGGCTGTTGTTTCGCTGTTGCAATTTAGATTTTGCTGGAGCTTTGTTTATAACAAGTCAAGACCCTTGCCTCGAAGTATATACCGGTTTCAACTCAATACAATCCCGAATATGTGCATGGCGTAAAATTTAATGGATTGTTCAGTTTTAGACGCGCACACCTGTATTAATGAGAATTCGCAGGCGTTTTACACGCAGCATCGAGCGTATATACAAGGTCTATTGTATACAGTTCTCCCTGATGTATATTATATAGAATAACAATGCAGTCATTTTAATGAAATTTTGCAGGTGTTTTGCATGTAGGATGAAGCGTGTATACAGGGTGTACTGTATATATAGTTGCAATCTCTGACAAATACCATATGATATATTTTTGATATAAGAAATAATATTATTCAAATATTGCAGGCGTTTTGAATGTAGCATCAAGGGCGTGTAGATGGGACTACGCCTGGTAGCACTATAGAGACTAAAGTACGACCCTGTAGTACTGGCTTACCGAACAGCTCTAATACATGCATAGTTTTGTGGTCCTCCTTATCCAATTTTGATAACCCATTTTTCAATAATAATCAATAATTTCAAGGATCAAGACGACGAAAAATAATATAGAAAACCACATCCCTTTAAGTCTTTATTCTAAGTATAACTATATTAATTGATTGGAAAGGATCACTAGAAATATTATATAATGCATTTCTTTATTATATTGAGCCTCGCAGTAACGGACTCCAGTTATAACTCTTAAAAACCACAGTTAATTTTGTCTGCTAACACTATACAAAATGTATTACGAATATATCTGGTCTAGTCTAGAGTTAGAGTTGTATTTAAAATGAGCTGCTGTTATGCAAAAAAAAAAAAAATACAACAACATCTGTGAAAAAATTGTGGAACAAACCAGGCATGCAAATGATTAGTAGTTCGAATGCAGGCCTTTGGTTTTGATCCAGATTTCTATAAACTGTAGTCTATATCCCCTAAGATTTAGACTTTCTGTTGCACAGTGAAAAAGATACGATTCTGTTATTAAGGCTATCTTAGATATTCTTTGTTTAAGTCCAGAGTTAGCTACCTTAGAGTGTTGAGTATTCATATATGAGTAGCTGATCATTTTACTACTCATGTTTTGGTTTAACGAAGAGGTCATTGGCAACTGTGTTACAAAACATATTCATTCTTGACTTTTTTAGAGCAGTACAACTTTCTGACTTTTGGGTTCCGCCTTTTGAAGGTTGTGTACCATGTGTTAGACAAATTAACAACTCCTCCTTCGGTTTTTCTAACACTCCTTGTCTCTGCTGGACTGTTATCCTTTTTTCTGGATTTCCTTTTCTTCATTTTTTCCAATGATTACCTCATTCCTGGGATCAGTTAGTAATGTCCTTGGACTTGATGATTTCCACATACATTTTCAAGGTCACTCTTAATATTTGATTGTTACCATCATTGTCCTTTGATTGCTGATTCTTATTTTCTTCTTCTTAAAATTCATATAACAGGTGCATTTTGAGGGTTTTGGAAACACACTTTTCCTACTAAATCAATCCTCAAGGTGAAATCTACAGATTGTAGATCCTCGAAGGCTGATGGATCAACAATTATTTGAAGAACTTTGCCAAGCTTCATTATCTCTGACATGGCAATAATTACATTTCCTTTAATTTGTAAAGTATTACATTGGTGTGCTATGATGCTAGCAAGTACCTCTTCACCAAAGGTTACCAATGCCCCCTAGGATAAATCCTGTTAATGTATTTTCTTCCTTCTTCCCCCCCCCCCTGAACTTTTTTCAGCTTCTCTCTGTGTAGTTGGTGAGAGAGGGGTATATTTATTGTGATGCACCTTTTGACATATTGCCCAGAAGTATCATCGTTAACATAGATGACTCACCTCTTGTTAGTATATCTGCGTTCTTCACTATTCGGGATCGGGGTCAAAAGTGTCAAAAAAGAGTTCAAAAGAGAAGATGGGGTTCTTTCATTGCTGGTGTCTAAAGTGGCCTCTCTATCCTCCTCACAAGGCTCTTTCCACCCACTTTTTTGATAGCTCTATGGACAGTCTGGTGAGAAAAAAAAACCCGATTTTCCCTAGCATGAACCATCATGGACTTGAGAGGAATGACCTGAGCTGTTGTATTTGTCCTCATGTCCTGTTTGACCTTTGTGAAAGATCCTTTCTTCCTCTCTAACGTTTCGGACTTGATGACGACGTAGACGGTGGTCCTGGAGATTCCCAACTTCTTAGAGTGTGAGAATGGAAATTCGCAATTTGTAATGTATTTAGGAAACATGAATTAATTTTGGATCTTTCAGAATAGATTTTCGTCCAGAAATTTAAATAAAAGACTTAAATACAACAGTATTTGTTATTCAGTACCTCATACCAAAATTTCCCGGGATTCCGATATTTAAAAATAACAATTTACTGAAGGACAATTTCCCGGAAAATGAGAAGTCCTACCATGCACTGTGTCTATTTATTTCATATTTATTAATTCAATAATCTAAAGATCTACATTTACAATTTTTCAACCATAATATTCAATTACTAACAATTAAGCCATTGTTTTAATGACTTACAGGACTAAATTAAATCGATTTATTGTAAAGTGCATTAAGTGCACTCAAAGCCGTTGCCACGGAGAAAATAAATAAATAGAAATCCGATGGAAAAATATGGATTATTTATGTAGCGACTGTAAAAAATTGAAATGTCTATACCAAAACAATATCATCTCATATTAAATTTGAAAAAATGGAATGGTATGTACCCAGGTTAATAGAAATACAAAATTATACCAAAACCCTTTTCCGACTGATATTTAACTTACACAAAGCGTGTATACTGATACTATCTATCATATACTTTCTAGTATTATATTATGTTAATATACCATTGTTATGCTCAATGATGTCAAAATATATACGTCTTACCCAGCAAACGGTACTGTACGTTAAATTGAAAATTCTAGCATGCCGAATTGAATGATGGTCTAACCTTGTATTTCTAATAATATTTAGTATTTACGATAAAAATTAAATAAATATTATTGACCTTTTAAAAAAATGGCAAACAAATCAGGAAAGCCCTTTAAAAAAATAAAATATACATTTTATTACAGCGTCCGGTCATTGTTTAACAACGAACATGACCTGCACAGGTAGGACGTTATTTGTTGTTTTAGGGGCTAGCTAGAAGTTTTTGGCGTCAGTTAAAAGAAATGGGATGGATCAATAAAGTATTTAGTCCACAATCGTGGAAAAGGCAGAGTGTTCTTGTTGCAATCCGCGCCTCTACAAGACAAAGTTGAGATTGCAAACTTTATTAACATGGACAAGACTTTTGTATTGAGAGCCTGGATGATGATTATGACTCTGCTCCTTGCCACTCTCTAAAGGAAATATTGAACAGTTGTATGAATTTATTTTGACTTTTTTGGACCCAGTGTTTGGCTGCAAGCCCACCGGATCTCACCCACATGGACTTCTTTGTGTTGGGTGTAGATTGAGGTACATACCAACATATCCTTAAGTAACAAAAATCCCAAGATGAGGTCCAAGATCCGGAATCTGCCAAAGGAGACTGCCATCAATACTTCTCCCGTTAACAAGGTCGATTCGAAACAAATGCAATTTATTGAATAATAATAATAATTTTCATTTATTCAGCTTTCATTTGCCATCGGTTTTTATACAAATTGGATGATGCGTTTAGGAGATAATTCATTTGTTTAAAAATAGCGTTGGTTGTTAAATACAGGTCATACCCTATAGATAAACATATTACTTTGTAAAAACATCCTTAAATTAAATATTTACCGAGTGGTCCATTAAAATCTGAACACTTTGAATTTTAATCTTCAACAAGTTATAATTTATTAATTAACAGTAGAATTTCAACAAAATTAACATTATAAATAGATGTGTGTCTGAGCTCTCTTAATCGTTAATGTAACCGCCCTTAGCGGCAATGATGGCTTCCAAGCTATGGCAGAAGGATTGGGACCCCCTACGGATGTAGTACTTTGTCGTGGGGTCCCATTGCTGGTTGATAATGTTTTTGAGGGTCTCGTTGTTTGGAAAATGAACCTCTAAACATGCACCCAAAAATGTATAATAAAGAGGGCGGACATCAGGGCTTTAGGGGACCAAAAGTGTCAAAAAAGAACTCAAAAGGGGCTTGCAATGGAGGAGATGGGGTTATTCATTGCTGGTGTCAAAAGTAGCCTCTCCTACGTTTCTGGAGACGCACAACTGCTCAGAATGTGTTAATAAAAATTCGTGGATCACGTTCAAGTATCATTTTATCGACTTGTGCGAACGCTACAAAGCTTAGGTTTGTTCTGTTTTTAACTAATTGTTAATTGTTTAATATATCGAAATATGGATTAATTTCAATTTCTCAACCTTAATTAATTATTGAATTAGAAAGTGTTCAGATTTCAATAGACCACCCGGTACTTGGCAAAAAACGTAATTAATTCAAATGATTACATCGTCAAGGAAAATGATCTCAAAAGAGGGTGAAAAACATATTCAAAACCCTCCTGAAGGAAACTTCTAGGACTGGCTCTGGGAGTGAGTGCACCATTATTTTAAAAAAATATTAAGATGCATTTCTATTTATAGAAAAAATGTATTTTTCATAATCATGCAACTATGAGAAATAATAATGAGGCCTGCACGTAATTCGAAAGAAAGTGCCCTGTAATTTATGCATCTATTACGTATAATTTAAAAAATAACATAAGCACCCTAAATACTTATATATCTCATGCGACAACATATTATATCTAATTGTCATTCATATTTATACACATGAATATATAACTAGAAAAGTCAGAATGAAGTTAATTATAAAATATTCCAAGTAGGCATTAAGTAAGGTTCTTATTATACTAAAAATAAAGTTAAATTTTATCGTTTTTACGTAATAAGATTATAATAATCCTCATACGGAAGGGGACTCAAGAATATACTTCAATCGATTTCTGATAGGAAATTATCCAAATTGTACTTATATTTCGGTAATGACATTAATTATCTTTTGCGTATGTTTGTGTTTGATATACGTTCCACTTATAAAAACAAAGATGGACCACATTTATTTCGAAAACAGAGACAGATATATACTTTAGACATAAAATAAAAGTTGTTCAGAATTTTAAGTTACGTGCATAAGGCTAAATTTAATTAAGATCAAACCAGGTTCCTGGGCTGTGGAGGGCAACTTTGATTTTTCGCAATTAAGTTGATTTTTTTCATAGAACAAGACAGATTCTCCGTGTCTCAAAGTTTTTTTTTAGGTATGGGTTGTGGATTCGAAAATGCACAAAAAAAATTATTCAAAAAACGATTTATAAATACGAATTAAAAAAGTGAATTAGGAAGAGTACGAGCGAGTTCATCTGAGGATGTATCTTCAATATGGATGAAGAATGAATATGATAAGTTCGCAATTAAATAAATTCAACTTCAAACATTTAAAAAATTGTATTTTCAACAATGTCAAAGGGGTGCAAATTTGATTATATTTACATCAAATAGACAGAAACAGCAAAAAATGTTGTATACAAGGAGATTTTATAGTAGAAATTTACCTATTATATAATTATAGTTTATAATAGATCGTTTTAGTTTAGAATTGTAACATAAAAAAGCTAAATATAAATAAAATCTTTTTAATTTTTCATTAGCTATCTTTAAGATAGCGTGTTCTTGCTAGTATATTATATGTTTTTAATCATTTTGTTCTTCATTAATAGAGCATTTTTACGTGACGTCATATTTAAGATAAATCTTGATTAAAATTCATCAAGTGACTTTATGAATAAAAATAGACTACACATCTGAATACAACTTTATGCCCATAGAACGATTGATATTGGAATAAAATCCAATTAATAGGTACTGAAAATCCCTACATAATTACTAAATTTGTACAACTATTATTATTATTTGGGGATCAATTAGGGACAAGAAAAATAGGATAACAAGAGGCAAATGGGAATATCCATAAATAAACTCATTTTATTGGAATATTTCAAACTCAAGATTTCAGTTTAGTTGAGATTTTTTGGTTCTCAGCTCTAGTGGAGAAAATGTAATCACAGATAACCCATGAAAAAGCTATAAGTTGTAAAAGATTGAGAGCATTTAGAATTATTTTAGTGCTAAAATGGGTGTTTTTTTGAAGCGTATGATTGTATTAAATATACAATTATCCTCAACCTATTTGCTGTATTTGATAAATCCTCTTATAATGAATCTATTACAGGATTATCTCCATTAACATCACTACTAGAGGGGTGTAAAGTGACGTTCCCCATCTGTCCCGTCCCTAAGAAAATACATGAATAAGTTTATGCTACTCCAAAACTAAAGGCTGTATAGTAATGATATTTTAATTCTCAATAATCATGTTAATGTCTATACAATATGTAACAATATATCAATATGACCATTTTATTATCGAGTTATAGCCTTAGTGACGGACACTCTTAGTGACAGGACAGGCCTAGACACATAGCTATTAACATATAAATTTTAGGCCACCAAGACAATGCAACCTCCTTGTTTATTCTTAGGACAAATTTCTCGATGTAAAAACAGTTATTTTGTCCCTCTCTCTTCTCTCTGCAATTGTAATAGTTAATTTCTTGACTACAACATGAAAATATGACGATGTAATAACATATTTTTAAGGATATATAACCAAATTAGGCATTAAAGGGATATATTTTTGATATACTGAAAGGTTTATATCATTTTACTTGTTCTTAACATTTGGACATCTAAAAACATGACATTAGTTCAATATTATCAAAAAATGATGAAAATTATAACATGATGAGTATTAAAGGTCATAAATAATAACTCGGGGTGACATTTCTTTCAAAAATGGTTGCATCGTTTAGAGTTTAAATGAAGTAGTAATTAAAAGTATTTAATTTCATTATTGGGGGAAAAATAGTTGATGTCGTTTATATATATATATATATAAATAAAATTTGATCTTTGTTTTAGAGAAATAACCGGCCACTTTGGCCAATTACTAATTAACTACTTGCCCACACAATGAAAGAGTCAAAAGTTAATAATCGTGACACTACTTGGACGTACTCTTTAAAGTTTCCTTTATTTTTTGAAGACGTGAACTTGCAGTTTAAGGACTTTTTCCAAAGGGGGAACCAATTTTTATTTATTTACTTGTTAAGTTTGTAAAATGATTATAGAAAAAAATTGCAGTGACAAAGTGGGACAATTCTTTTACAATGATGTATATATTTAAGTACGTTATAAGGAAGCACACTATTTATGAAACAGACTTCATAAATATAATATACATTTTTATATTTTTACCCATACCAGGTATATGAGGAAGTTTTTTTAAATCTACATCAGTTATCCTGTAATATAGGCTGCTCCTTGTTAAAACATCAGTTATAATATCATGAAATAAGACCTACATGATTATTTCTTCCCAGATTCATTATTTTTTTAATTTACCATAAAAATTTGTCAGATGAATGATTACTTTTACGACTCACTTTGATCCCCGGACACAGACTATTTAATTGTGTTATTTTCCCTACTTTATCACTTTTCCTTTGTTATTTTCCCCCTGACATAATATAAAAGATACATAGACAATATATTAAATCTTGAGGCTCAGAGGGGGCCTACTTCCATTAACTCCACCTATGATTTTCCCCTACCTCTGGCTCAAATTACAAACGTTGAGAACTCCTACTATATTCTGTACATTATATTAATTCTAAGTGGAATTTAAATTCATAAATATATGACGTATAATTTAAATTCTTATGAAGTATATGAAATATCAATTAGGATACAAAATCTTACTTTGAGTAAAATGGGCGATAAAGGATCATCAATGACCTGAGTGAAATGTTCCTCCCAGTACGGGTTTAGATTCTTGTAAACAATTTTACTTCGATAAAACAATTTTCCCTTATAGAAGAATTTGACATATGGATCAGATGTTCCGCCAGAGTCACGCGCTGCAAGATCAATTCCTCTCTGAAATAATAAAAAATATATATATAAATAATACAATAAAATAAGTTAAAGTACAATGCACATTTAGTGTATATGTATAATACCTTTAAGTTAATTCTTAAGCTAAACTTCGAATGCGACTTAAAGTGATCATGATTAGGATTATCAAATGAGACTTGAGGACTTAATGTTGATGATCCAATGGAATTTGTGTGACGTAGCTGTTGAGCTTTATTGACGGATGAGCAGAGAGATGTATTGTCCTTATCTCCCATGAGCTGAACAATTTCAACTTCTTGAGAGGGAGGCAACTGAATGGGGCCTGAATAGGTAGGAAGGTCCTCTCGACCCCCATCCTTGTTTGAACGTTTGGTAGATAATATCTCAGTATCATCACAGACCCCATTTTCATCTTCGCCCCCTTTGAGAGGCCGAGAAGGAGACGTGGCTCTTCCAAATTTCTGTCGTAGAAGCCCCAGAAATCCCTGCTGGGATTTCAATTCTGCTCCAACAGTGCGTGTGCGACGGGCGGCCGCCTCTGAAGAGGTTCGTGTACATTTTAGTCTTTCTTTGAATGATGATCTTTTTTTGGAATGGTGACTTTGTGAGGAGGAGGGACGCTTGAGGAGCTCTTCGTCTTCGTCGTCCGTGCTACAAGATCGAGAATATTTATATTCAATAAAAACAGCCATAAAATCATAACAAAGGAGAATCAAAATAATAGATAAACAGGTTTGTATTAGAATGACAATTATATTTATTTCCATGACGGTCTTTAAAAAAAGTTGAAGAAAAAATAATTGAAAATGTATTATTCATAGTGAAGTGAAACAAACACGATAGAGCGCAATCATTGCATAACTTCAAATGACACAAACAGTTTTATTTAAAGCAGACGCACAAACAAAGCACGATTGTTCGCTCATTGTATTAATATATAATTTGTAGGGCCACATTACTTCTCAGTTCTCCTCTCTCTCTTACTACTAACTTTCTAATGGTGAATGCATTTTTCACATACTATTTGATAAGAGTTACTTTAATTTTTGCTGAAAGGTATAGCTTTTTCCAACTTGTTTCAAAAGCAAACCATTTCATTTCTTGAAAGCCCAAATTCCTCTATCTTATGTGCAGGGGTTCACACAATTTCAAAATCCCTAATAGCCCTTCGGACAGGCCCTCTTCAGGTTTTGGTAGTCCTAAGTGAAATGAATAAGCTGGGGCTAATATAAAATTATCAAAATTAATTTTTTTGAAAAAAAAATTCAAATATTTCAAATATGTATTAAAAATCCATAGCTATTCATAAAAAATGTAATTTTCAAGGAAAATTTCACAAGTTCGCAGCTATTTACAAAAAAGAAATTGCAAATTTTTTTTAAATATTCAATTTTTTGAATTTTTTTTTCAAAAATCCACACTTGTTTACACTTTTTTTTTTTTCAAAAATTTAATTTTTCTTAAAAATTTAAAAAAAAAGTAAATTTTTTGAAATTGATTTTGAAATATGTGAAATATGTATTCAAAAATTAACAACTATTCACAAAAAATTAATTTTTTGGAAAAAAAATTCAAAAATACACAGCTGTTGACAATAAATTTTAAATTAAAAAAAAAACAATTTAGAATTTTTTTTCAAATATTAGATTTTATGTAGAGAAATCCATAGTTATTAACATAAAATTAAATTTTTTGAAAAAAATTTGAAAAATTAATTTAAAATTTGAATAATTCTTTTTTTTCAAAGCAAAATTCAAATATTAAGAAGCAAAAATTCCTTAATTGGGTGGGGGAGTGGCTACAACTCCTCCAGGCTAAACGCTGCAGACATAATTCAAAATCCCTAGTAGCCCTTCGGACAGGCTCTCTTCAGGTTTTGGTAGTCCGAAGTGAAATGAATAAGCTGGGGCTAATATAAAATTATCAAAATTAAATTTTTTGAAAAAAAAATTTCAAATATATATTCAAAAATCCATAGGTATTCACAAAAAATTTAATTTTCAGAGAAAATTCGCTACTATTTACAAAAAAAGAAATTGCAATTTTTTTTTTGAAATATTCAATTGTTTGAATTTTTTTTCAAAAATCCACACTTGCTTTACACTTTTTTTTTTTCCAAAATTTAATTTTTCTTAAAAATTTTTAAAAAAAGTAAATTTTTTGAAATTGTTTTTAAAATATTTCAAATATGTATTCAAAAATTAACAACTATTCATAATAAAATAATTTCATGGAAAAAAAATTCAAAAATCCACAGCTGTTGACAATAAATTTTATTTTTCAAATAAAAACAATTTTGAATTTTTTTTTCAAATATTAGATTTTTCGTAGAAAAATCCATAGTTATTAACATAAAATTAAATTTTTGAAAAAAATTTGAAAAATTAAATTTAAATTTTAATAATTCTTTTTTTTCCATGCAAAATTCAAATATTCCTTAATTGGGTGGGGGGAGGGGATACGGCTCCTCCAGACTAAACGCTGCAGACATCTTTGAGTAAAACTATGAAATTATACTCCACAAAATCCACAAATAACGATACAGACAATATGGAAGGGCCCAATTAGCAATAAGGACCCATTGTTCCACCACAAATCCATCTAATACGATATAATTCTCTAATCGTCCTACTTTTCTCTACATTCATCGATAAAAAAATAATAATAATTCCATAAGTTTCAGGAATTTTTAGTACATACAACTTTAATTTAATTATGATATCTGCGTTTATCTTTGGCCTTCAGAAGTATTCCGTACAGATGTTAAGTCTTTATTATTACTAAAGCCATTTGATGAATCTTGATCAGGATTTATATGAAATTAGTCCAAAAACATCCACTTTGAGTCATCCTAGTGGAGTCTCTTACAATTGTGATTTAATTTATGTCGTCATTGAAAAGGCTCTATAACACTGTTTCTTAATCTTGTTGGAGATAGTGAACCCAACCAGTTTCATATTAATATTCAGTGAACCCTTCTTTATTGGTCAAGTGGAGCGTGTCATCACAAATTTTGTATGTTTTGACCTCTGTCGAACCCCTGAGACTGACTCAAACCAAGGTTAAAGGAAATATAAGGTTATACCATAACACGTGTACGACTGATGTTTGACTTACACCACGCTTTTAATATTGACGTCATAGTAGATGAGTGGTTGCGTGTTTTGTCCAAATCTGTTTTTCTTGCCCAGTAGTCTATTCAATGTATTAAATTTAAAATTCTAGCAATAGTGACGTCATAGACTATAGGTGGGCGTGTTTTGTCAAAATCTGCCTGTCTTGTCCAGCAGTCGGTACAATATATTAGATTGAAAATTCTAGCAAGCCCGATTACAAGATGGTCTAACCTTGTATTTCAATTAACCTTGACTCAAACGAACCCAGGTTAAGAATCACTGCTCTATAACATGGCCCCATTTGCTAGTACACTCTGGTCGATGAATGTTTGAGAATAAATGCACTAAATGTTTTCATGCGTAACTTGCATTTTTTTTTTTGCATAACTATTTAGAAATGCAATGTAGTTGAACAATTGCAATAATTACATAGGTAGGTTGTATTTTTGTAGATTTTTATATTCCTTTGTTGAACAATTATCCATATTAATACTTTTTTTAAGTGATGCCTCCTATTAATGTAATTAGTACATAGGTAATTATTTAGTACCAATATGATTATAAAAATACTTCTATTTTTACATAGCCACATATTATATAAGTATTACGTCAACTCAAAAGTACACTATAATGATTTTACTAAAAAAATAATTCGATATATATTTATTTTTTATTAACAAATTGTGATAATTAATCCTTTGGAAGCTTACCTGCTTTGTTAAAAAAATCCAAAAATAAACATTTTTGGAATAATTTTATATTGATAATTTTTTTTTTTTTGAATAATCCATAGCTTTACACAAAAAATTAGAAAAATCCATAGCTATTCTTAAAAAAAATATTTTTGGGAAAAAATTTCAAAAATTAAGTTTAAAATATTAAATTTTTGAAAAAAAAAATTCATAAATCTACAGCTATTCTGAAAAAAATTTAAAATATCCATAGCTTTTCACTAAAAAAAGTTCAAACATTAAACTTTCTAGTAAAAAAACAAAAATTGCTCAATTTTTTGATGTTTTTTTTTTGGTAGGGGGGTCTCCAGTCTACCCCTTGCAAATCTCACGACGTATCTACCATTGACATAAATAGGAGTTCATCAGTGTGATTCTTTGTCATTCATAAGAAAACACATTCGTGGTTACATCAAGGTAAAAGATGAAACTAACATATACAAACATAAAAAGGTGGATAATATGTCTTACGAAAAAATCTCCAAGAGACGATATTACCAAAGGCGAACATATATGCAGCAAAATTACCGAGGGCAAAATGTTTGCGGCTAAATAACCAAGAACCGTTCAATGTATATCCCTTTTTTTATAACAATGATTAACAATAAAGTAATACAATAAGCTTTTTAAGATCCAGAAAATCTCTCGGATCTTTTTTATTATACGTATTAGTTCGAGTACTCGAAGCCAATTTGGTTGACAGATAATATATTTTTATTTATACCATACCCGAGTACTTCAGATCTAAGGTTGTACCCGGTTCAGGTTCTATCAGTCCTGGTTCTTTCATTTCAACAGTTTTGGTCTCTATTTTTTTTTATACAGGCTCAGTTTGGTAACAGGCACTTAAAACAAGGGGTGTCGCTGGATAATTGCCGCCCAATAAATAATATTATATACAAATAGGGTCAAGGAAGATTGACAATTACTTTCAGTCTACACATACGTAGCACAAATGTTTCATATAAAGGGGGCATCAGCTAAAAATGTATTTGTGTAGGGGGGCCTTGCCATCGTAAAGCTTGGAAAACCCTGGCTTAAGAAATATTATAGGGCACCAACAAGCTTTGTAGTGTATCTGGATCCAGAATCTACCCCACCCCTTTCCTTTTTTATTTATACCGTCTGGTGTCTAAAACCTCTTTTCCAGATCCATAAGAAGCCCTTAGCTATTTGGAACTCTGAAACTTGAACCAGAACCACTAGACCGATAAGGGGCCAACTCTGTTCGGATCTGGTTCCAAGATCTGTCCTATCTCTACTTCTGATCCGACGAAAATATTATATAAATAACTTAAGTAATGACTAACTTCAATCCTAGCTAGGATTGAAGAAAATAAAAAGATAGCCGTAGGCCTTAAAAACTGATGAATTGGTCCTTACGATCGACACATGCTAAAAAATATCGGACTGATAAAAAAATAAGACTATAAAGGTTGTTGAAACGGATTTATTGGTAAATCCGTCCTAGTACTGATACATCGGTCTTTCAGTTATGCAGTTCTATCTATCTTTTTATTTTCTCTAGCTAGGATTGAAGAATATAAAACTAAGAAAATAATTAATGATAGCTAGTATATAAAAATACGTTGTAGTCAACCACATCCTACTTTTAAATTCAGCGCATCGTTACCTTAATTGAATCAAGCAACCTTTCTTCCGAAAAGAAAAAAGGCCACAAATCATCTGGTAGTTAGCTAAATAAGTCAATCATACCAACTGCAATATATCTCTACGTATGTACTTCCACTCTATCACTGTGATATTATTTCTTCACAATTTTTAAAATGAATTACATATATGTATATTGTAATATTAAAATCTACATAGTATCTTCTTCAACAATGTAATATACTATTCAAAGCGTGGCTATAAATTTCTATTTCTATATGACAGCCAAAATTTCTTCATGTGAAAAATAAAATGGCCAATATACCATTTATTATATAAACGACGAGGGATCATTAAAAAAATTGTATTCCTGTTCTTTTGGAAAGGGAGCATATGTATAGAATAACTTATTACTTTGTGTATTTATCAAAAGTAATAAATTATGAAATAGCCATGACATATCAAGGAAGAAGAGGGGATCGACAGCTGACAACAAAATACAGAGGGTATTTTTGTGTAAGCGAGGTAACGCCCAAGATTAATAGAAATACATACTATAACTCGTATACTACTGGTGTTTGACTTCCACCACGCTTTTAATATTGACGTCATAGTAGATGAGTGGTTGCGTGTTTTGTCATAATAGGTTTTTCTTGCCGAGCAGTTGGTACGATACATTAAAATGAAAATTCTAGCAATAGTGACGTCATAGACTATGAGTGGTCCCGTGTTTTGTCAAAATCTGCCGGTCTTGCCTGCAGTCGGTACTATACATCAGATTGAAAACTACATCAATCCCGATTGCATAATGGTCTAACCTTGTATTCCTATTAACCTTGGTAACGCCATATAATGAAACTTCAACAACTCAAATGACATAGTTAGTAGTAACTACGTAAGTTCAGCTGTTGTAGTTTCCATAAAAGACCGATAAGGACCGGTCCTACTACTGACAAATTTTATTAGGGCCGGAATGATCATTAAATTTCAAATATGAAATTTTCTAGTAAGACTGCAATTTTTTAGACCGATCCAACACTACTGCCAGTCCAAAGGACTGGCAGTAGTGTTGATCGGACCGGTCTTGACCGAATAAATAAGAACTGACACAACACAAGTAAAAATGACCGATGATGATTTCATCCTTACCCTCCTGTGCTCGGCGGCGTTTGAAATCCTGACTTGCATTGTTCTTCTTCTGGAGAATTAGTTTGGGATTTACGTCGGCATCCAGATAAGTCTGAAGCAGACTTGGATAACCGTTTTATTAATCCCTTTTTCATCATCTTTGAGATTTATCTTCATTGTTCGTCTGTCCTTTCTTTCATCATAAGATGGCGCAAATTTCTGTGCAGTTGGTAGCATTACAATTGAAAGCCCAGGATTCTCTTTGAGTTACCAACATTTAACTTATTTCTATGTATGAAGTATCAACTACATATATCATCATATATATGATGTTGTAAGGAATCCCTTTGCATACTCTGCGCCAAAATTCTGAAAGAAATATAAATGGTTAGTACAATTTTATTACATATATCGTATTAAAGTTACATTTTTGTTAATACTAACAGTAATTACATTTTTGCTCTAAGAAAGTTTAACTATATATAGGAAAAACTATCTCTGTATAATATAATTGTATTTAATACTATTAGATAGAGGTGAGCTGGTATGTGTATGACTGTTGGAAATTGCCTTATGAAGATAAACCGTATTTTATGGATTGCTATAAAGACAAATGGACAATGTTGTGCCGATTTAGGTAAAGTGGTTCTATCGGTCCCGGTTTTGGTTCTTTCATTTGAACAGTTCGGTCTCGGTTCAGCTTTATCGGTCTTGGTTCTTTTTTATACTGGCTCAGTTTGATAACAGGCACTTAAAACAAGGGGAGTCCCTAGAAAATTCGGTCCTTCGGTCGGATATTCCATACAAGCAGGGCAGCAGCTACCTTATACACAGAGTGCGTAGTACCCCAAGATCCAACGGGGCCCTGAGAATTCATATAAAGGAACCCTCAGTTTAAAATGTATAATTGTAGGGGGAGCTGGTCATAGCAAAACCTGGGAAATCCTGGCTTAAGAAATATTATAGTCATCATATTATAGGGTCCCGACAAGCTAAGTAGAGGATCTGTATCAATAATCTACCTCACCCCTTCTCTCTTTTATTTATACTGCCTGGTGCCTATAACCCCTTTTCCAGATCCATAAGAAGCCCTTAGCTATTTGGAACTCAGATACAACTGTATCACCCTGACGATGTAAAAAAATCTTTGGAAAACGCTGGAATAGGGGAAAAAAAACAACTAAGAAAATTGACGTATATAATTTATTTATTTATAATATAGATTTTATTTTCTTATATATTCTATATAGGAACGAAAGCACAAGAACCGAGACTGATAAGCAAACCGGGTTGACTTTGCCGGTCCCAGTTCTAGCAGTTCAAGAATAAGTTCAATTTTTTCTTACATCTCTTGTCAGCACTAATTAAAAAAGATAAATTTGGCATTTTCCCTTCAAATTCAAAGACCATATTAACTATGGATGACTTCCCTGCTACATAAATATTAAACAACTTTTCTTCAATTATACTCTTAGTCCTAACTCTTATAATCTGAATCTGGTAATCGGTAGCAATTTTTAGGTAACCTTTTTTTTTTGCGTTGTCAAACTAAAGAGTGTCTTGTCTTTTCCTTGGCTGTTATCATTATTATTTAATTCCAAAAGGAGTGAACAATTCCTTTTTTACCACATAGAATTATTTACAGAACGGATTGAACATTTGTGTTTAAAGGAACGTAGCCTTGTGAATTTGTAATGGAGTTATATATGTAAAGCGTTTGTTGGACTCAGAGTATAATTGATGATCGACATCGGAGTAATTCTCGTGGTATGTTATTTCCTTCTCCTGCTCTTTACTACTACTTGTAGCAGATCTGATGAAACACCATGATAGCAAAGCTGTTCTCCTACAAAATATGCTACAAATTGTCAGGGTTACCATGTAAATAAAGAAGCCTTGTCGTAACAGCAGTGGGTATAACAGAGCCGTACCCCTAAACAATGTCTGCTGTACACAACTGAATTATAAATTGTTTCCTACTAACAATGCAAATCATGGCCATATAAATTGTCTTTTATATAAAAAAAAAAATCAAATTTTGGCCTTTAATAAAAATAGCTCATCAAAAATTGTCAATAAATTAATAAATATATGTATCATTTTTAGCTAGTCAACCCATAAAAAAAAATTCTGAATCATGACTTGGGCGGTTTTAGCGTGAGCGAAGATAAATGTGTGATATCCTTTGTTTTACAAATGATCAAAAAAAAAAAAAAAAAAAAAAATCGAACGGATTAATAAATTGTAATATTTCTTGAATGACTTATTTTATTTTTGGATGATCTTTTTTATAGAAAAGGTCAAGCTTTCTTATGTCCTCTTTATATTTTTTTTTTTCGATATTTCATTTAACGACTTTTTCACATTATAATATTTGTTTTAATTTTCAAAATGATCATTTAAAAAAAGTCAATCCTTTTTTCTATTTTTATAAAAATTTCTTGTTTGTGTATATATTTAAACTTTTTTTATAAAATTATAACTAGCTCTAGCCCAGCTAAGGGTGAACCCAGAGGCAAATCCTCCATTAAAAATGACCCTGACAATTATAATTTGAATTGTCTCTTCAAGAATTTATGTCTGGTTAAGTGACCGTTACTAAGTTTTTTGACGTTGGTGCAAAAGTTCCTTAAGGAAAGAAAGAATAAATCATTGTGAAAATACATTGTAACAAAAGACTAATTCAATTGTTATGAAAAAGTGTTGCACGAGTTTTTTTGAGCCTCATTTTAACATTTTAGGTCAAACATGGGATATGATTTTTTCTTTCATTTTCTACAGTTTATTTTTATGTTGTTGCAAGATATATTTATTAGTTTTTTTTTGTATAAAAAGTTCTTTTTTGCATTCCATTTTAATGCATGATGACCGTACATATCTGGTCACATTCCATAAGTATTAGAACAAATGATAATTATAAATAGTGTTGGATCTGAATATTACTTAAACTTGAAAAAAAAAAAATCGAATTTACAATAGCCAACAATTTTCCAAAAAAATAATCGAACTTGATAGAAATTTTACACTAATTGAACTCGAATAATCAAAACTCATAGCATTCAAGTAATGACGAATTAATTTTTTAGTATCACATAAAATGACAATAAAAAAGTAAAGACGTTCCTTTCTTAATGAATAAGTGTAATTCACGTATTACCGGGCGGTCCATTGAAATCTGAACACTTAGTAATTCAATAATTAATTGAGGTTGAGTAATTGAAATTAATTCATATTTCTATATATTAAAGCATAAGCAATAAGTTACTAAATAGAACAATCTCTAGCTTACGTACAAAATGATACTTGAATGTGATCGACGAATTTACATTTGCGCACTCCAAGCAGTTGGGCGTCTCCAAGACTACCGTCTACGCCGTCAGCAAGTCCAAAATGTTAGAGAGGAATAAGGACTCTGTCAAAAAGCCCAATCTGGTTCCGGAGGATTAAAGAGAGAGCAAGAAACGTTGGAGAGGAAGAAAGGTTCTGTGAGAAGCCTAAACTTGAAACGTAGGAATGAAAGGAAACAGCCTAGGCCAATCCTCTCAAGTCCCTGAAGAGCTATTCAAGATATCTCAGTGTTTCACACCAGACTTTCTTGTGATTCTTGTGAGGGTGGAAAGACCACCTTTTACATCAACAATGAAAGAAACCCATCTCCTCCGATAAAATACTCTTTTTTTGACACTTTTGGCCCCCTACTGCCCTCATGCCAACCCCCTTTACAACACCTTTTGGGTGCATGCCGATGGAAGACCTGCAGTGTCAAACACTGATGCCCTAAAAGGCACTGTCAGCCAGCACTGGGACGCCATGACCGAGGACAACATCCATAGCAGTTGCCAGGTCCTCCGGTGCCGCATGGAAGCCATCATTGCCTCTAAGGTCGGCTACATTAATGATTAAGGAAGTTCAGTATTTATTTTGTTGAAATTATATAGTAAATTAATACATTTTATCATGTTGAAGTAGAATATTCAAAGTTTTCTGATTTTAATTGTAATGCTCTAAGAACACCACCAACAGACGGAAGTAACGGACCGGAGTAAAGCCAATGAGAAGACCTTTGGATTGGGGGTACAATCATACACTAAAACATATATTCTGTAAGGGATTACACTTAAAAGGATGTACATACATTTAACTATTAAAATATATCAACTCGTAAAACACAAGGTCCATTACTATCTATTTAAAACAAATCCCTACGTCATGATCTAAAAGTAAATAAAAGACAATACATAACATTAATGGACCACTTAGTATAATAGAGAAACCACATAGAAAACGTAATATGTGAATATTCAAAAACTTGAACTCCATCGAATTCGTAAATAGGCATACAGATTTTTTCACTGACGTCAATAATTGAATCATCATTGAAGGAGACACCGTCCTCACAACTATCTTTTTTATTCACTCTCCACCTAAACTGTCAAAAGGGAAAGGAAAAATTCGAAAAAAAAAAAAAAATACGGTAACCAACCTTCTGCATTTTTTTTTGTTGCCAACTGTTAATTATTATTTAGAGAATAGTTATTACTTATTATATAGGTACATTTAATTGATAATCTTATCAATGACTGAGTAAGAAATGACACAAATTCTAAACGAAAGCCCTTGATTTATATTAATTAATATAAAAGTTCGAATCCTATGCAATACGTTTTTTGAGTTCATGATATACGCCGAGTCAGCTGATTTGCATCATACATGAGTTAACTTATGAAAATTAATCAAAACAGCAAAAGGATATTAAATTTATCTTTGTTTACCGGGCCGTGTAGAATTATTTACCGATTTTTGTTCAGAACATATTGCGGACAATAATGACATTTCGAATGACTTGAGAAACAATTTATTCATACATTTTTAGAATAATAAAATAGTTTGTGATCAAATTTAATCAATGTAGCCAACTGGTCAGGCGACGTCTGAAGCTGCCACAGACTTGCTGGATGTAATCAGCGTCCATGAAGGCCCAGGCCTTGTTGACAGCAGCCTTTAAGGCATTTATGTTCTTGTGTCGTTTTTTGCAGGCCTTGGTCTCCACGTGCACCTAGATAGAGAAGTCTAGTGGGTTCAAATCTGGGCTCTGAGGGGGCCAGTAGTCCTTGGGCCAAAAGTTCATGTTGTCCTTGAGCCACTCCTGAGCTTTCTTGGAAGCGTGGGCGGGTGCTCCATCTTGTTGAAAAACCCAAGGAGAGTTGCCGACTATGGATTTGATCCACGGAAGGACCTTGGACGCCAGAATCTTCACATAATCCTCTGCTGTTAATCTGTAGCCGTTGGGGAACCATGCCGGCTTCATGGCCATTCTGTTGGAGGCCACGAGACCCAACATCATCACCGAAGCAGGGTGCTTTGTTGTTGCCACATAGCAGTGCTTATCTTGCACATCTCCAAAGGACACAACATGGTCATTTTGCCTGTTGAAAACAGGATCGACCGTAAAAGTTTTCTCATCTGAAAAAATGATGATGTTTCAGATGAGCTCTTGAAATCATTCAAGAATCTCTTGGCACGCTCAAGTCTGACTTCTCGCTGACGTTCAGTTAGCAGAGGGCGTTCAGTACGCCTCAGGGACTTTCCTCCAGCCCTTTTTAATGCCCTTGAAACAGTTGATCTCGACGTTCCCATCTTTCTGGCCTTTACTTGCCTTGTTGAGACAGTGGGCTTCCTGCCAGCCCCAGGGGAATGCTTGAGATCACCCCCAGCCTCCAAGCGCTTGGAAACGTTGTAAATTGTCTTCAACGAGGCCCCAACCTGTTCCTTAATGTTGTTATGAGGCACTCCCGCTCGGAGGAGGGCTGCAGTTTCGATCCTCTTTGTTTCCTGATTGGACATGGTCTCACGTGTGGAAGTTGTTACGCTCTCACAGGAAGGATTTTTGTTTATTTTAAAAGTAAAAATACGAAACAATCAGATTGGTTGCCACAAAACCTCTTAAAAAGTATATTTACATCATCGGTAAATAATTTTGCACGGCCTGGTATTTCAAGAAGTGAGCCCTCCCTGGGGACTCAAAGTTGATATTTTTACAGCATAAAATGGACAAATTTCCAATAAACCTTCAGTAAACTCAATTAAATTGCTTTAAGAATAAGAAATACGTAACACCTACATGGAATACTATTATTGAGCAGTGGTATTTTAATTAAATGAAAGTAATATCTACTAAAAATACCTTAATTTTTTTTTTTAAATGTTCCCTTAATTGGTCAGATGAAATTGCACTGATTAATTAATAGTAACCATTATAGTATTACAATTACTCCATATGACCTAGGAATCTTCTTTGAAGTCCATATACATTATAAATATTTTATTCTCTAGGAACGACCAGGCGCAAATCTACTAACATTGAGTTCAAGAAAATAATGTACAGGTGTCCAATGAGCTACGTCGTTATTTTTTTTTATCAATTAGGGACAAAAAACTAGAATAACTAGATAAAATTATCTGATGCCATCCATGAATCCAAATTTGGCGCAGTTTGTTTAAATCAAATAATTGGAATGGGGTTTATTCCGGGATAAACCGAAATTTTTTAGAGCTTTGCAGAATACCCCATTTTAAATACCTTAATCCGTTAATCATCCATAACTATAAAATAGGATATGCTGACAATTAATTGGTAAATCTTTTTGAATAAAAAATAATCTGTCTAAAACCTCTCCATAAAAAGTTATTCAAAGAAAAAAAAATAATCAACGGGTGTTAATGTACAGAAGTACTTTAATGTACAAAAGTACAAAATGTACTTTAAATTTTAATTCTTTATTTATTAGGGATTGATTTGAAAAGACATTAATAAATCAATTATATTTTGTTGTAAATATTCTGAGATTAAAATTATTTAGAAAGTTAGTTCCTCTCTGTGTTTTGGAGTCAATTTATTCCTGGTTGGCTCATAATACGGATTATACTTTCATTTTCAATGTATGTACCGAATTTTTTTAATGCAAGTCTATTATTATTGCATTTATGATATACTAAAATTAAAGAAATAATAATTTTATACGTGCCTCCTACAAGTTGGAGACACCAAGGTTAATAGAAATACAAGGTTATACTATAACGCGTGTACGACTAATGTTTGACTTCCACCACGCTTTTAATATTGACGTTATAGTAGATAAGGGGGTTGCATATTTTGTCCAAATATGTTTATATTGCCCAGTAGTCGGTACGATACATCAAATTGAAAATTCTATCAATAATGACGTCATAGACGTTGAGTGATTGTGTGTTTTGTCAAAGTACACCTGTTTTGCCCAGCTGTCAGTACAATGCACCAGATTGAAAATTCTAACAAGTTCGATTACATGATGGTCTAAGCTTGTATTTCTATTAGCCTTGTGAGACCCTAGTCTTAAACCTAGGTGAGTCTAAAGGACTCAAAAGAAAGAGTGGACAATTAGTAGAGGAAGATCATAATTTTTCCTTCTCTATACTGATTGGCTAAAAATTATCTGCTGCTATAAAAAATAACAATTTTTAATAATGAATTATTAGAGAATAACAACTATATTTCAGTGGGTGCAATAGCTTTAGATGAAGACCTTATTTCTTTTGCTTATATTTTTGTTGTTCTGGTAGATCTTTTGTCTGTACGTTCTTTCCCTTAAGTCCTTTAGGTTAGTCTATACTATAATCCTCACTTTCTTTTATTGTTTAATTATTTAAAATAATAATTCTTTTTGATTATTAATTATTGATCCAATTCCTATACTTAAAAACAAAACAAAAAAACAAAAACGATTCTTGCCGATTGTGTATTGACAATGGAAGATGTCACCTGTATATTTAAAAACTTTAAGCTTAAATATATACGCTCATTATGAAACAAAAATAAAACTTTTCTGATATACATATAAAAATTGTTTTAATGCCTTTTAGAAAAAGGAAGTTTTGTGGCTCTGCACTGAATAACAATGTAATTTGACAATTTTTTCATACATTTTAACTGTTCATATATAAAAGAAAAGTTAGTAGTTGGGCAATAGATTTGTGTTAGACTGTAAAGTGTAAGTCATTATATTTGTTGGTCCCATTTAAACATACAATAGATCACTATTTCCTTAATAATAATAATAAAAAAAAGTTTTCATTGATTTAAAACTTGATTGTTTCGGCTTCAAAAAGGGAAAACATCAACAATACTGACGTCACATCAAAATTATTGTCCTAACACAAACCCGACTTAATGCAAAACTCAAATTTGATCAAACTAGAAACGTTTGAATCGAATCTAACACTAATTATAAGTATTTGTACACATTTTCTAGGATTTACTTATTGAAAGAACAATTTTGGAACGAAATGCACAATTAATATGATAAATTACATAATTATAGTAATTATTTATTTGTTCATGGTCTTGTGCTTACTTTTTAAAGAAGACGAGTGTCTATAAAATGGATATTGCGAGTGGTCCATTAAAATCTGAGCACTTTGAATTTAAAACTTCAACAAGATAAAACTTATTAATTAACTATAGAATTTCAATAATAGTAATATTATGATTGGATGTGTGTCCTGAGCTCTCTTAATCATTAATGCAGTGGTCCTTAGCGGTAATGTTGGGGTTCAAGCGGTGGCGGAAGGTCTGGGACGCACTGGTGATGTAGTCCTCTGTCATGGCGTCCTAGTGATGGCTGATAATGCCCTTGAGGGCCTCGGTGTTCGGGTGACGAACGCTGCAGTTCTTCCCCTTGACATGCATCCAAAAGGTGTAATTGAGGAGGTTGGCATCAAGGCTGTAGGGGGCCAAAAAGATTCAAAAGAGTCTTGTAATGGAGGAGATAGATTTCTTTCATTGCTGGTGTGAAAGGTGGTCTTTCCACCATCACAAGGCTCTTTCTATTTACTTTTGTGAAAGCTCTCTAAACAGACTGGTGTAAACCCCTGATATCTCTTGGATGGGCCTTCATGTAATTGAGGGGATTGGCCTGGGCTGTTGTCTTTAATTCCTCCGAGTCCAGTTTGGCCTTTTTGACAGAGCCCTTCTTCCTTTCCAACGTTTTGGACTTGCTGACGGCGTAGACTGTGGTCTTACAGACGCTCAACTGCATGGAGAATGGAAATTCTTCGATCACGTTCAAGTGTCCTTTTCTCGACTTGAACGTAAGCTAGATAGTTCAAGTTTGTTTTGTTTTGTAACTAATTGATTATGACTTAATTTATCGAAATATGAATTAATTTTAATCACTTAACCTTCAGTAGTTATTGAATAAGTAAGTGTTCAGATCTCCATGGACAACTCGTTATCCTCTATTGACAGTTACTCACCAAAGTTTGAGCCATTTTGAACGCGCACTTGTTATGTTAGAGTCGTTTGAATGAGTTTATGTGAGTATTGCGTGAAAAGTTGTCATGTTTAAGTCAATCCGACTCGGAGTAATTGAGCCAAAAACAAAAATTGTCTCGTGAATAATTATTTTGATCAACAAATTATTTTCATTATTGTACTCCAAGCAGTTGGGCGTCTCCAGGACCATCGTCTACATCGTAGCTCTGTCAAAAACGGAAAACTGGACCAGGCAGAGTTAAAGAGAGCAGCCCAGGCCAATCCCCTTAATTGCATAAGCATCCATGCAGAAGATATCGGAGTTTCACACCAGTCGGTCCAGAGAGCTATAAAAAAAGTGTTTGGCATGAGCTTTGTGAGGGTGGATATTTCGCTATTGACACCAGCAATGAAAAAACCTATCTCCTCCGTTGCAAAACTCTTTTTTGACACTTTTGTCCCCCTATAGCCCTTATGAAAACCCCTCGACTGCACTTTTTGGGTGCATGTCAAGGGGTAGGCCTGCAGTGCCCGTTATAAAAATACCAAGGCCCTAAAAGCCTTTGTCAGCCAGCTCATGGACGCCATGTTAGAAGAATAAATCTGCAGTGGGGTCCAGGCCTTCTGCCGCTTCCCGGAAGCTATAATTTGCCACTAAGGTTGACTATATTAATGATTACAAGAGCTAAGACAACGGTACATCTATTAAAAGTCTAATCTTGTTGAAATGTTATTGGTTATTAATAAATGATATCTGGTTGAAGTTTGAAATTCAAATTGTTCAGATTTTAATGGGCTACTCTGTTGATAGATGTGACTAGCTTTTATTTAGAGTGCTTCCATTTAGACGTTGAGTTCGGACACTTTTCAGACCACCTTTATAGATCAGTTTTAAAAAATGGTGGCAATTTTTCCACTTTGTCACCTTTCCTCTGCCATTTTCCCTATAATCATAAAGTATTATGTATGTCATATAAATAAATTTCAGTCTGTGTCAAGAGATTTGATATGATATGTAGGTATATGACCTTGTCCTCAGAAATATTACTTTTTACGAGCTTGAAAAAAAAAAAAAAATGGTAGGGTCATAATAATGTGAAGCAGTATGATTAGATTATTCTGGCAGGGAATTTATTACCATTTTGTGTCATGTATGTAAAATGATAAATTGCCCCTCTATTTATAAATATTTTTATTTTATATATTATAAAAGTACTTATTTACAAGATATTGTCCTGCATTAGTTTATATTCGCTTTCATAATATGTTCAATTTACACGTATTCTTTATTGAATACTAGAGATAGTACTCAGTAGTGCTGTATAAGTCCTTATGTAGCACTAAAGACTGTAGTTCCGTACAGTTCCGTCCTAAAACTGATAAAGTTTGGTCCTTGATGACATCAATCAACTTTTTTTCTTATTTTTTAATCAGTTGCAATACTGAGAGTCGGAAGGACCGGCAGTCTTAACGAGTGGCCTCAAGGACGGATAGGAGCCAATCCTAAGACTGGACTGACTAAATGCGGACTGACACAACACAATTATCTAGCTTAACGGGCTTATCAGTGGGCTGAAGGAGCTTAGTTAAATATCCCCCTCCTCCCTAAAAAATCTTCAAATTTATTTCCACAAAAATTTAATTTTTATAACTATTTTCGAAAATAATTTATTTTCTGTGAATATTAAGGGATTTTTGTAATGTTTTTTTGAAAAATTTATTTTTCTTGTGAACAACTGTGTACTTAGAATTTTTTTTTGTGAATAGCTGTGGATTTTTAAATTTTTTTTTCGAAAAAAATTAATATTTGGAATTTCATTTTAAAATTTTCTTTCCAAAAAACTTAATTTTTTGTAGAAAGCTGTAGATTATTGAATTTTTTGTCTAAAAAATTTAATATTTGAATTTTTTTTTCTCAAAAATTTAATTTTTGAGCTTTTTTGCGAATAGTTCTGAATTATTGAAATCCAAAATTCCAAAAAACAAGCCGATTGCCTTGCCTAAAGTAATTAAGTGTCGGCTAAAAGACACTTTTTGCTGAAACAATATAGAAGATATATATGATGTGATGACTCATCAGTACTTTAGTCTATATAGCGCTCACTACCAAAACCCCATGCTACACAAGGTTAATAGAAATACAAGGTTAGACCATCGTGTAATCGGGCTTGCTAGAATTTTCAATCTGATGTACTGTACCGACTGCCGGGCGGCAAGACAGGCATATTTTGACAAAACACACAATCACTCAACATCTATGACGTCATAATTGATAGAATTTTCAATTTGATGTATCGTACCGACTGCTGGGCAATATAAACATATTTGGACAATACATGCAACCCCTCATCTACTATGATGTCAATATTAAAAGCGTGGTGGAAGTCAAACATCAGTTGTACATGGTATAACTTTGTATTTCTATTAACCTTGATGTTACATACAAAACGCCGCGAAAGTTATTTCTTTATTACATACCAGTGTTTATATTAAAATCTTACCATATACATATACATCAGGGAGCAGTAACACCCTCCAAACAGTCTCCTTGTTTGGAGTGTGTTCAATGAAACCAACTTAAACCAAATTAAAATCTGAACTGATCACGAGATGAATTTAGATATTATTAAGGATACTCTGCAAATTTTGTTTGGTGCGGCTAGAATTCTTAGAGCTTCTTCCTGTCAAAGCTTCCACTCAGTAATAAATCCCCTCCAAAAATTATAAAAATCGGAAGAAACAAAAACTTGTTCCAAAAAAATGGGTTTGAAAATAAAAACTTATTTGATAAAATTTCGATTTTTTAGTTAAAAAACATGTTAATTCAATTATGGAGTCCATGGACCGTAGCAAGTACAGTAAAAAAAACAACGCGTGTTGTGAGCAATTCTTTATTTATTTATTTTTTCTCGTGTTATTTTGTAAAAACAACACAACAAAAACACAATGAAAGTAATTATAAATTGACTTTTGGCAAATTGTCAATGGAATTAAATTTACTAGTCTAAGAATTTTCGTATCTTGAGTAAAGGTTGTATGGTCTAACTTTTGAAAATTCTTGGATAATTTTGACCTTGAATCATTATCAATCTTTGATGTCTTTTCAGCTGCTCTGCTATTACTCTGGCTTTTTGAGTTATTGTTGCAACACATGGCTCCAGATTTTGTTAATGACAAAGGATCTCCTTCTACACAGTTCTAAAGTTCTTCATTTGTTATGTAAAAGGGTAATGGAGGCTTGGTTAGAAATTTTCTGGATGTGCAAAGAATAAATGCACTTTGAATGAAGGTTCAGCAACCCCTTTTTCCACTTTTGTTAGATTTTTATTTGCTTGACTTAAAGCAAAAATTTCTTAAATCAAACGTCATAGTCTTTCGATCTAAGACTTTTAATTATATAATTATTCTACTTAGTCTAAAATTGTCTCTACACTGTTTTTTTCTCCTTATTAATGTTTTTTGATGTCGTATCTTCAACACTCAGATAAGTATTTTGCAAACTGGTTCTGACCCCCGATCGGTGACATCACTAGTATGCACAACTTAAAAAAAGGTAGTGTTATGTGGTTCCTTATTTATAATTGAGGACTGAAGTCCCGTCCCGTTCAGTTTCGGCCCTGTCCAGCTCAGTCCTGCTTATTAGTCCTAAAACTTATAAAGGTTAGTCCTTGATGACGTGACTCCAATTTATTTATTGTTTTTTTTTAAAAACCAATTTTAGTACACACAGTCCTTAAGACCGACAGTTTTAATTACCAGCCCCAAGGGCTGATAGAAACGGTCCTAAGACTGGACTGGACTAGACCGAATCAATAAAGTCTGACACAACACTAACGAATAGTACCATGACCTTTTATACAAAAGGATTTGTTCTATAATTATGTAATTTCCTTCTCAGGACTATGTAAATCCATTTCCTTACTTTTACGACTTTGATATTTTTATGGGCTGATACTATTGTATAAATAAATAATATCCATAAACACTACATATATAGTAGCCTTCCTTTAGGCATGCTTCTACTCAAATACTTTATTGCTATAATAATACAATCAAAATTATGAATTTTATCCTTCTGTTTATAATTTATTCTTTTTGGGAAATATATAAATCAGAGCATTTCGTTGTTATTTTTTTTGGCCTTTTGTATCATTTATTATTTATTTATTTCTGGAGTATTATAATACGAGTAGATAAATGTTCATTCTCATGCAATCTATACTTAAACTGCTGTACTCTTTTTTCATTAAAAAATGATCTCTCACATGATGTGATTTTTATTATATGTTACTTCACTCTATCACGTAATATTTTATTCAAAAGAAACAGATAAAAGGGCTGTAGTCAGTTGTTAGTTAGCCAAATAAGTCAATCCTACCAATTGCTATTGATTTATAGATACCTTCAGACTATTTTGTCATATTATTTCTACACAATTTTTAAAATGAATTGCATTCATATTTGGTACGTTTTTACCCTCGGTGCGGTACGTATGTAAGTAATCCCATATTAAATATTTTGATATTATAAAATTTGATTATTATTCTTTCTACAATTCCATATTTTGCGTACTAAATATATATTGCCCCTTCAATATTGATATCATACCTACGAATCTGAGTTGAAAGAAATAAAATATTATCCAAAAGAAATAGAAAAAGAGGGATTGTTTAAATTAATTTCTCAATGTTTTCAAGTTAGCTTCAAGATACCTTGCAACTACAGGTACATCCCTATCAAGCCATTATAAATTATTACTTCGTTTATTTATCAAAAGAATTCATTATTAAATAGCCATAAAGTATCAAGTAAGACGAGGGGATGAACAGCAGACTACATTTGGTATTTTTGTGTTCCAATGACGTCATCAGTTATGCTAGTATATTTTGAGAGAGAACTGAAAATTGTTGCTAAATATCCTTTCTAGAATAACATTGAGGAAAATTATAACACAAATATGTATATTTGCATACTTATGCTGTCAACAAAATACTGTGCAAATATTTATGTTAGTGAGGTAACAGCATGTCAATAAGTTCTACTAATATCTGGAGCGGAACAAAACTCAATCACTCAACCTCATATAGGGGGGGGTGAGTGTATTTTTAGTCGGTTAAAATTCAAATTGCAAAACATTATAGATTTTGTAAAATATTCCTCCTTGTTAATTCATAAGCACTGCAGAATCTAGTAGAAGTCACGTGTGTTACAATTAATATCTCTTCCACTAAGACTTCATTTTGTAATGGAATTAAACAGTTTTTGAATAGATCCTGAGGAGGTACAAATATTATGCTGTACATTTTTCTATTTACACGTCAATCACAAAAGAGTTAACAAAAATGAAGTTTATGTAGAACACCCTACCAGTTAAAGTTAGGAATCACGAGTGAAATCATTTATACTTTAAGTCTTCAAAATATATTTCTAAATTTATACATTTCAAAATAAATGCAAACTTTGTATTCATCTCATAATTTATTTGGATAATTTTAGCTCATGAAATGAAGAACATTTACAAACTGAGATAAGATTTACATGTAATTAAAGCATTTCTTGTATTGAATCATAAATCTTTCAAAGTTGCAAATCTATAACTTTTTGTCAGTTGTTTTTGAGTGCAGATACCTACTTGTTCAAAAAAATAACAATGCAATCAAACATGTGCGTCATAACAAAAATGAAAATGAATATTGTTTACGTGCATTGTGGAAAATCACCACTTAATAAAATATCCGGGTAATCTGCAAAATCCCATTAGAGTGAGCAACTTGCAAAATACATGGGCAATTTATAAAATTTCTTATAGAGTGGTCATTTTACATTGTCAAGTATAATGATTGTGGGTAATTTGATTGTTAAACAATTCATTGCAAACAATTTGATAATCGTGTTCATTTTCATTGAAATACATATTGTATTCGGACAATCAAACTATTTTAAAATATGAAAAAGTCAGGTAAGACCTCATATTATTTTTCAAAATATACCTTGACCAAAAGCTTGTTCAGGTGGACTACTGATCGTCAAGGAGGATCAAAACCTATCGCCACTGCTATCCTCACTATCGAGTACCCGTTCAAATATACTATAATACACCCGGCCTACGGGTTGTGCAAGTGGACATTTGGTGCCTAGCCATAATAACACAACAAATTTGTAACAAGTAGTTTATTTGGATATGTTTAGGATATATGTAAAAATATTTAAGTAAAAAAAAATCATGTTCAAGGAGTTGATTTTGATTTATGTTATAGATGTTAAAGAATATTTTCAAATAAGTTTTTTGTCTTTGTCTATTTTGTAGAAACTAAATAACTTATAAGAAATACACAACCCAGTAGTTGGAATATTATTAAATATGATCCACGATTCTCTAAAGGGTATTTTGCAAAATGCCCGATTTTTTACATTGTTCGTAACATATGTATTGAGTTGTATAAAAACAGTACGTAAAAAGGAAAAGATTATAAGATAAAAATATATATCATGCTCAACGAATCAACCATAAAATTGAAGAAAGGATAAATAAAATATTTTTAAGAATGTAAATGACGGTTAGTACAAAATTATAATTGTGTCTAATAGTGTTTCCGGGTTGGAGAAAGGAACTCTGGAAGTATATTAGATGATAATATATTATACACTTGATCTATAACAAAATGGGATTTGAGTTTTAAAAATTAAGAAACACATCCAAATATAATTCCGAACTTTTGACATTTCAATGTACGTATATTGTATCTATATATGAAGTAAAAAAATAAAATGGGATTTCTTCTTTTTCTTGATTTTTTTAAAAGATTGTTTTTGTATTGTAGCAAAACATCGATCATTGATATAAGAATTATTTTTTTTTCTTTTTGAAAAGAAGAAAATGGATGTGTAGGAAAGTGAACGTCATCCTCACTCTTTGATTTGATTTTCTCTATTTTATCAACTCCATTCTTTGAATAATAAATTGTTTTTTCTATATTTTATATTAAATATTTAACAGCATGAATTAATTCAATTAGAAATTTGTGTGTGTACCTTTGTGTTTTGTATTATTAATTAAATATTCGCTTATAATATCCTTTCAAATCTTTCGTTATTTTTGATTCATATTAGGGGTGCACAGATAGCCGATAAGCTATGAGGTGTGAGTAGATATAGGAAGGCTCATGGATCCGGATCCGAAGTACCCGGCTATGGGTCAAGTTAACTCGTATTATCCAAAAAAATTGGTCTACTGAACTGACTACCGGTACTCAAGATTTTACCGGATCTCAAAAAAAATTGACGGATTTTCCCGTCCTTAAAAAGTTTATACCGAGGGGTCCATTAAAATTCGAACCCTTTGAATTTTAAACTTTAACAATATATAATTTCAACAAAATGAATAGTATAAATAGATGTGTGTATGGTTCTTCCTTTCTCAAGTTTGTCGATGAACAAAACACCTTGAGCATCCCAAAATACGGAGGGCAAAACCTTACAAGTGTTTTTGCTCGCATTGGACCGCTTTCTCCAGATACTGTCCACTCAGCTGATAATCGATTGTAGTGATTGATCAGGTGTCATCCATTGTCACATAACGCATAGAAAATCCTTTTTATTCCAGTTAAACAGCTCCAAAGAGCTCTCGGAGTCATTGACACGTTTTTGCTTTTGGTCTACTGTGAGCAAAGCTTGGTACCCATTTGGAAATCTGCTTTCTCATGGACAAATGTTCATGCAAAATGGTCAAAATACTGCTTTTTGATATTTTTTAGATGTCAGCAATATCAGGCAACTCTCATTTTACTGTTTGCCAAAATTATTTTTTGATGTTGTCCGGTATAATCACCTCATTTGTACGTCCAGAGCGTTTAGGAACACTGGTGCTTGTTGGGCCACGTTTGAAGTCAGTAAACTAACGTTCCACTATTGATTTCAATGGAATAGAGCCTGAATAACACTTATCAAGCCAAGTTTTTGCTGTGACGGTATTTTTTCCCATCAAAAAGCAATGCTTTATCAAAACACGAAATTCAGTTTTTTTCCATATTTTTTGAAATAAAAAAGTAGCGTCACTTTGAGCATTGTAATTTGTAAACGAATGATCAGATTATATTGAAATTTTGACACATGACGTATGAAGGATCGATCTTTCTAGAAATAATATGCATTTTATATTAGTAGTGCTATCTATATGTCAGCCTCGGTACTTATTGACCCACCGAGTATTTATTTTATTATGTATTTTTAAAACAATTTAGAACAAAGATAGGCCTGAATACTTACATTGTAGTAGAGTATTGTTAATCAAGGAAAAGAGTAAATTAATATTGGCAATCGTTTGATTATCCAAAGTATTTAGTTAGGGTACTATGTGTTTTTCTTCAAAATGAAAAGTAAGAACTTTATTCTTATGTCTCACTTGACAGAAAGCACTTTAATGAAACTTTTGAAATTCAACAACATAACTTTAAAATTGAAACTTCTTAATTAAAGCTACGTTACTTTCAAACAAAAACTTATGAATCCCTTTACAAATAGAGAATGTCATTAAAAAAAGTCATTTTGAAAGGTCTACAGAATTAAAAAAACACGCTTTGAAAAGTGAAACATGACGCACATAACTTTTTAATTAAAATACAACTGAAGATCGAATTAACAGGTCATTCTAAAAATTAAATACTCTACTACACACGCTAAAATAAAAATTTATAAGAAGTTGACCTTTTGTGTTGTACCTGTGCCCTTTTATATGACCTTAAAACTGTACTTTATTTATTTAAAATGTTATATAACTATTGATTTAAGCATAAAATGACTTTAATGATTGCGAGTTTCTTCTTATTAATTTGGAAACCCATTAACAAAATCTGGCCTTTGTTTTTCCTCTTCTTTTATCAAGTCGTTATCTTATTTGTATCTCGCAACCTTTCCCTTCAAAAGAAAGCTAATAAATAGGCTCAACATCACTTGGTAGTTAGCGAATTCCTCTCAACTATGAAACTACAATTCAATAACTTTTTCGAATGGTTCACAGCTTAATAAAATGGAATTTAAATCCGCCCAATCAACGTTCAAGAACACTGATGTGAAAACAAAAAAGATTGACATCAATAGCTGACAACAAAATACACTCTTATAACTTTGTATTTATACATATTTCGAGTAAGTAG
Source organism: Lepeophtheirus salmonis (assembly GCF_016086655.4). Lineage (NCBI taxonomy): Eukaryota > Metazoa > Arthropoda > Copepoda > Siphonostomatoida > Caligidae > Lepeophtheirus > Lepeophtheirus salmonis. The sequence continues at coordinate 340,193 of NC_052144.2, read as the reverse complement.
AAGGGTGTTATAAGACGTATGGACATAGTTGTATATATTTTTTTACAAATACATTAATATATAAAAAACCTTTTAAGGTTAATTTATGTTTTTCTTTGTGAGGTTTTGAATAAACAATAGCTAGTCACAGTTAGTCTCTCCATGGACATTTACTCGATATTTATTGATTTTTCATAATGGACATCAACAATAATAAAGCACCATACATTTATATTTGTATAATATATTAATCATGCCTATTTTTTTAATAATAGAATTTTCTATTAATCAATGATGTAAGAATAATTACGTATTATTCATTAATTAAAACACAATTAAATTTTATGCGTATTATTAGTGAGGAAAAGCGTGTGTATTTTGGATATGATTAAAAAATAAACCAAAATCAATATGGTAACCCTGACAATTTGAGGAATATTTTGGAGGAAAGTAGCTTAGCTTTCATAAAGCTCATTAATCAGATGTGACAAGGGAGGCGTAACGGAAGGAAATAAACAAAGACATTGTCAAGAATTACTCCAATGTCAATTTTTAATTCTACCCTGAGTCCACAAATGGCATAAAGTTATAATTCCGCAACAAATCCTCAGGGTTACTCACCGTCTTTTATGAGTTTTTGAATATAATTGAATCTATTTAGCGGAGGACGTAAATCACTCAGGAGTTAAATAATAATGACAACAGCTGAGGGAAAGAAAAATAATTCTTCAGACTATCAAATCTAAAAAAACAAGATAGCGGAAAAATACACACGATTTACATCACTACGTATTATCTCTATGCTTTTATACATTTAAGACCTCAGAATTCAGTGTTGGATTGAGTTATACATCAAATTCTAGTTTTTCTAAGTACAAATACTATTAAGAAAAAAACCCCAAATATGTCAAAAATATGTTATAAACCATGGACTAAAAGTCCCGGACTTCACAAATAGATGGCAGTATTTTTAAATTTCCCTTCCTTTTTAGTTAGTACCAACTATAAAAAGATAGTTGTCCAAATTTCACAATCTGTTCTTTAGTTTGTCAGTTATTGTGCTGAGTTTGACGACACTAATTTTTGGATTTCTAGCCAAGTGTAGTACAGTCCCAAATTCCCTGTAACTCTTTAGAAAATTACTAGAAAAGATAAAATCGAACATTTTCTCCTCCAAAAGTCAAATATGGTATTTTTGGTGGAAATGTCAGATAATTAAAGGAATTTATAAGGGGATTTGTAGATTCAATTTACTTAGCTCACAATTTTGCTTGTCATATTGAAACAACAAAGGAAGAACTGATGTTAGAACTGATCTTAATTTGCATGCTGATAACTCTTTAAAGAAAATGAGTGATGTTCAAAAATCAGAAAACTAGAAGAACCGTATATGGAAGTCAACAGCCTACTAACCTTGAAGTTCAAGTGAGGATAAGAATGGAAAGACTTGATCTAGACTGGAAACCTTCGGGTGTGAGTCCACACGTAATTTTTCAAAATCAATTTAGCGATGCAGAACGAAAATGTTGTAGGTATAGATTGACACCTTCGTCGATCTCCACGTCGGAAATATTAAGGAGGCATTCAAGATAAAGTTAATCAAAGACAAAATTCAGACGATACTATATGCGGTAATAGTCGATAATGATCCAGTGCCAGTGGCGATTGGAAAACTAGCAAAACGATTACTAATGAGGCTTGACTCTTTTGAAAATGATGGATCTAGTATTGACAAACAATAGGGCTCAATGGCCAGTTTGTCGTATTTGGGAAAGAAGGAGGGAAGATCTTTGCTTTTATCTACCAGTATTAATTTCTTTTATATGTGGTTTTATTGTCTGTTTGTATAATTTTATAATATTCTTTTTGTCAACTACTGTTCTACTTGTTCTGTTTGTCAACTACCGTTCTACTTGTTCTGTTTGTCAACTAAGGATGATGAATTTTAGGGAAAGTGAGGGCTAGAGGTGCTGAGCTCCCCCCAAACAAAATTTAATGTTTGATTTTTTTTTCAAAAAAATTTAATAGTATGTGAATAACTATTGATTTTTGAAATTTTTCTCCTAAAAATTTAATATATGTAATAATTTTTTCTGTAATTTAAAAATTTTCCTAGATTTTTGAAATTCTTTTTAAATTTTTTTTTTAAAAATTTAATTTTAGAACTTTTTCCAAAAAAATTTCATATTTTATAAACAGCTCTGGATTTTAGAAATTTCCTTTCAAAATTGTTTTTTTTTAGCTCTGGATTTTTGAATTTAAAAAAAAAAATTAATATTCAAAATTTTTTTCCAAAAAATTTAATTTTCAAAAAATTTCAAAATTAAGCCCCCCTCCAAAATAAATATATATATTTAATGCTGCAAACGCTCCTGAATTAGTGATAGCAAATCACTAACTAAATTTTATATCTAAATTTGCAAGAAAAGTGCTTGTGTTTTGTCCATCAACTTAAATTTGCGAGTATAGTTTTTATTTAATCACAATTAACGAATCAAAGAACATCACACAGATCACAGACTTAAAACTCTGATTTAAGAATGAACTCAACCAACTTCACCCCTAATTTTGGAAAGTTTGTTAATTACTGTTTTCCAAATGCACAAATCCTATTAATACTCGTACTTCGGATACAGGTAAATATTTTTTCTTCTATTATTTTATGTAAAATATTACCATCTATAGTGCGGACCTCAGAAAGAAATATAATCTAAGTTTTGCCACACCTGATATAGGTATACAATATATATTCTCCTTTTTACTCAAAATTTTCATGAATAATAAGAGTAATTTGGGAAGGAATGGTTTTTCCATAAGTACCTTAATAAATCTTTCAAAAATAAATCACTTTTTTGTACGAACACAATATATTGGAACATTAGCATAAACGTACCTAATCTAACATATTTATCATATCAGCATATTTATTCGATGCTGTACATCAACATTTCTTGATAGATTGAGTTTGCTTGAGAATCTTGAAATATCGTTCCAGGAATGAACGAAAATATTAATTGTGGTTCTATGATAGAAGCCAGGGATTATAAAATCAATCCGCCTACTAAAATTTTATACTTCCTGCGCAACTGGCTGCGTAAAATTATATACAATATCTTTGCTGGCTGAGGATTAGAGAAGACGACAGGTGCAAAACTTATGTTAATACTGAATTAAGACTCTAGTCAAGATCAGCTATCTCTTATATGATTTGTAAGAGGGCCGGGAGAGAAAATAAATTACCAGCAAGGGAAAAACTAGCAGGGAAAAAATTAACATGATATTAAATATATATGTATGTATACAAGGTAGGACAGCAAAACGTGGAATCAAGATATGAATTTAAAAATACATTAATAATTTTATATTTTCCATAATAGGCAAAATTATAATGTTAACAAAACATGTAGACAAGATTTTAGCAAAACTTTTTCCACTCAAATGGCCACCTTCATTATCATTCAACGCCTGAAGACCATGTAGGAGTTAATGACAAACTCCACTGACAAGCTCTCCCATGCAGTCACTATGGAGGACTTCAGTGAGCCCACATTAGGGTGTGAGGTCCTGTTAGTTTTTTGTCTCCAAAGTACCGGATATAAAAAAGTCCAATGGGTTCAAACCTGGCAAGGAAGGGAGCCATACCTCTTTGGACCAGAATCGAGCCATGTTATCTGTACAAATCTCTTGGCACTTGGCAGGCGTGTGAGAGGAGGCACCATCCTGAGTCCACACGTAGTTACCCTACACGTAGTTTGTCTTCAGCCATGGCAAGATAGTGTCCCTAAGCCCTTTATAGTATCCTACTGCCTTGAACCTCTTATGTTGTTTCTGCAAGCCAGCGGTTGTGGAATTGATCTGTAAAAATCTTGATGTCCGAGAAAATTTTCACAATTGGACCATTTTTTTGATCTATGTAAGGATTTTCCTGTACCTCTCGAGACTACTGGCTTTCATGCCCTCTATAAGAAGGTGATGTGGGGTTTTTGTGAAAGAAAATAATCCCAAGTTGTGCTTTAGGGACCTTTGATGGTCCTAGGAGCCATAGAGAAGTCGTTGGCGAATCGATTAATCGACTTAGTTGGATCTTCCTTTATCTATATGAAGAATTTTGTACCCCTCTTTAAATTATGCCTTCCACTTCCCGACATCCTGGAGAGGTCTTCTCCTTTTTTTTCATCGTGCCCAACTTAAAAACCAGGCTCCTAGAACACTTAACAATGTCTGGAATATTCATCAAATTAACTTCAGCATCTAGGATATCTGAGATGCGCTGCCGTTTGCTTGTTGCTCACTCATGATGATGAAATGACTAAATGATTAGTATAGTTTGTTTATGTAAAAGGACGGTGGAAACAGAATAATCACTAAACCTTTTCATAGTAATGAGAAAATAAACATTGATTAACAGTGCCCGTTTAACTGCCCTAACCCTGTATATTATTATACATTTTTCAAAGAATGTACACCAAAGATAGGAAATAATTCTTCGTTTAGAGGAGGATGAATTAACAAATATAAAAAAGAACAGACAAACTTTTGTTACTTTTCTAATCTGTAAACTGTTTTTTTTTTCAACACTACGCAACCCACTTTCTCTCCTGTTCACTAAAGGAGACTGTGAGAAAAAAGGACATGTCTGAAGATGATGAGACTCTTCTCTATAAGTTAAAAAAAATATAAGAATGGAAGATCGTGCTTGAACAGGATTTTTTTATATTTTCCAAAGCTGTCATGATTATTTTGTTATTCTTGAAGAGATAATTTATAAGTATAAAGTTATCACTAGTGCGAGAAAGACGAAGAGTAAGTCTGACGATTTTTTGGTGGGAGTCTTTGTTCGACTCCCAGTGAAATTGAGGATCAATTTGAATGTATAAAAATGCACAAAAATAATAAATGAATGTTGTTTCTCATTAGTATGAATTCGAACCGTTTTTTTAACGGTGTTTGTAAATTCTTTAGGTTACTGAAAAGTGGAAGAAATAATAGAAACAAATGAATTTGAATAAACACAGTCAGTGCGGCACCTTCAACTTTTATTAATTTTGAGACTCCAACTCTGGGTAAAAACTCCATAAACCTGTGAGGGAGTCGAAGGACACCTCATTCTTAAAGGAGTTGAAACACGACTCAGTTGTGTTATTTACTTTTTTCTCTGACGTGATCTGCAATTGTGATGTTTCCGTGGTGCAGCACAAGTTTTCCTCTTCCGTCATGGCCCCCTCCGTCATCCTGAATCTTCTAAAATTTTATTGAATTGCACAAATTATAAAAAAAATATTATTGTCATATATATATATTAAATAAACTAGCAATATTTCATTTTGAGTTCCCAAAAAACATTAATGTGCCTGGCCGAAATGTTACTAGGGATTTTTAAATTTTCCAAGCCCTGGAAAAGGATTAATTTTCCCTCATTGTAAATGGTTAAGAGACAAATTATACAATTTTATTTGCTGTATTACTACATTGTTCCACCCATTTAAGACTATTTCTCCATTATTTTAATAGATTTATGTATTACCCCTTATTTTCATACAATGTCCTCATTAAACGGATCCTATTCTATTTAAAAATATTTTTAGTAGTATATAATTTAGTACATAAGATTAATTAAGCTACATAACTTTGCTATATTTGTAGAGATGGAAAAATTATTTGCATATGGGGAGGAAAGTTTAATTTTACTGCGAGTAAAAGTTTTTGGTTGTTGTTGTAATAACTAAATATAAATGCACTTAGTTGCCTTAAAAGCATTAACTGACCATTTTTGACAGATTCAACAATTATATTTGTATCTAATCTCTTGAGTAAAATATAACTTAATAAAATCCCTGCTTTTTTGCTTATTTGCTCATAAACACAAATCCATTTTCAACTAACTACTGCAAAATTTAAAAAAAAGTGAAGTTTTGTCGACACTCCAAATTTTTCGAGGTAATTTTCCCGCGAATATTTTCACCGCCAGTTTTTCTGCATTACATATTTAATGTTTTTTTATATTATAACTTCGGACTTTACTGATGTATCTTGATCAGATTAATTATGTAGGTAGTTAGGAGAAGAAGAGGAATGAAGTAAAAAAAAAAATTATCATTTATCAACCATTGACTGATGAATTTTAAAGTCAGGGCTGTTTTTATTCTATTTTGAATTGTATACATTTAGTAGATCCATCATTTTTTGGGATTTCAGATATCCTCCGAAAATAGAAGAATTGCTTAAAATACCACGTGATGCTGATATAAAATTAAAACTACGACAAATATTATAGCTTTATAATTGTACAAAGTTCATTTGAGTTGACTAACATGAGTTTATCATCAGAAAGGATGTGTTGCAGTACAACAAGTTGAAGTGAATGGAGATTGGGCTCCTCCAGAGAGTATAAGAACTTATTGACTATTCTTTTTTATTCACTATTTCATGATTATTTAGCTTTTTTCTTCTTTTCTTAACTATATAATTGATCTGAAACAGATACAACGGTAAAGTTCGAACCAATAATATAAAAACATAAAAAGGCGGTGAATAAGTCATTTGGAAAAATATCCTCGAGGCTAAATTACCGACGAGGAAAATGTTTGCAGAAAAATTACCGGTCATGGCTCAAAATTTAATGATTAGTTTACCATAAAAGAAGAAGATCAGGCAACTTCTACTTAGACTCACTGAGGGCGCTGCTATCGCTCACATTTTACATACTTTATAAAAAATAGGGGATGTCAAAAGAGTAAGTTTGTATAATATTTAATTAAAAAAGTTTGGAATTTGATTTGATAAGTTTTAGAATTAATTTGTTACATAGATTCAACTGTCTTCTATCTATTAATATATTGAGTTAGTTTTTTGTTGAACTGTGATATATCATGTGGGTCCAAAGGATTTTTGTTTGGGGGAGGGAGGGGGGTGCTTAGTTTTCCAATTTTTGCTCTGCTGCATAATTTGATCGAATGTCCCAAAATCCATAAACAAATTTTCTCTTATAAAATTCCTAAATTTTATTCTTCCAAAACGGTAACTTTTCAAAAATTCCTTCATTTTGGGTGGGAACTACATACCCCTTGCGTAAGCCCCTGTATATATACCACCGACAACAGTTAACTTTCAAGTGAGTGCATTTCATTTTCCTATATTCACACAACTTTATTAATAAAGCAAAGTTTATCTAAATGTATGTCTGAATGTCCCAAAAATTTAATATTTTAATTTTTTTGTAAACAGCTATGGATTTTTGAAATTTCTTTCTAAGAATTTTAATTTAGTTTTGTGGTTTTTTCAGAAATAAAAAAATATATTATCCTGTGGACGCCTCTGTACTACCAATCATGACAAGAAACCGAAAATTAATATACAGGGTGCAGGTAAATCTGCACAAAGTGTAACCTTATATAGATCAAGAACAACAGCCTGCGTGATCAATTTTTTATTTGAAAGCTTATTATATCATGAATAAAATACTCATAATGTAAGCCATCTTTGATGACCAAAGTCTCCACCCGGTGCTGGAAACTCTGAACAGCCCTGGCGACTTCACGTGTGGATCCAGGCTGGCCATGGTCTTCGTGATTGAGGCCTTCAACTTGTCCACAGAATGGTGATAGTTCTTGCAGGCCTCACTCTCCAACCTGGCCCACAAGTAAAAGTTACAAGGGTTCAGATCTGGAGAATTAGCTGGCCAGAATGATGGTGGCCAATAATCCAGCGTGTTGTGTACTAAGAAGTCCTGCACCTGCTTGGCCTTGTGTGCTGGAGCAGAGTCCTGCTGGAACGTGTATGACCTTCTATCAGCCACTTCATTCATTCAGGAACCCCTATGGTTTGCAGGACATCCAGGTATGTGTCCTTGTTGACACTTTTGGTATTTGCAAAGAAATAAGGTGGCATAACGTCCCTATCGCTGCTGATCACGGCCAAGACCATCACTGAGGCTGGTTTCTGCGTTTCATTACTGTCTGGACTTCATCTGGATCCTGGCAGATCCACATATCATACCTACAGTTAGTTGAGTCATCAATGGTAAAAATCTTCTCATGGGAGAAGAAGCGCTTAAAGCCACCCTTTGTCTTCATGACATTGAGGATCTTCTTTCCTTTGATCACTCTGTCCACTTTATTTTTGCTCCGTCAAGATTTGTTTCTCACTTCGAACTATAGAGAGGAATCCAAGGTCTTCTTTTATTGCCCTTTTGATTATGATTGGTTTGACGTCGTAGACAGTCCTGCGAGGATACTTTGTGATCTTGATGATGTCCGTTGTACTGTGACGCGCACGACGCAATTCAGTAATCGTTGTTCTTCTTGCTTGTTCCATGGCACCCAAACACAAACTGAGCAACTAAAGATGCTTGGGCAACAGCTGACACATTGGCGCATTCGGAAATTAAGAAATCTTCATCATACAACATTTTGTTCTTGATATATATAAAGTTGAACGTTGTATAGATTTACCTGAACCACCCTGTAGTAAGCCTGACAATTTGAAGAGTGTTAAGTAGGAGATCAGCTTATCTGTCATGACGTTTCATTAAATACAAGCAGATATGAGATGAAAGAAATAATTTAAAAAAAGTCCCACTCCGTATCTACCAATAATATGGATAGGAATTACTCCGATATCGATTCTCAATTATATGTACTCAAAGTCCAAAAGGACTTATACTTATGACTCCATAACAAATCCTCAAAGTTACTCCTTGTCTTTCACGCACTAATGATCACTTCATACTTATATGTTCTCTCGTGTAAAGTAAAAGAATAATGATAAAAGCTTTAGAAAATAAAAAAACAGATTTTCAGAACGCAACTACAAAAAGACAATCTTGGCTAATCATATTTTTTTAAACCTACATGTATTAATTATTTAACTAATGATCTCTCAACTACTGAAACTCTAAATGATACATAATGGATCATTTTTGTATACATTTAGAAGTACGAGGAGTTGCTTACCAGGAGGTATTTTAAATATACAATTTGTGGTATGTATGTATTACAATTCACTTATTTTTGAACAATAACATTGCAAAAAGAACATTTTATATTGTATAATAAAGAAAAGTTTAAGTAGAACAAAGTACAAACTAGGTACAAAAAAAAAAAAAATTAAAATCAAGTTTGTTAAGTCAAACAAAACTTTTTAGGGATATTAACAAAATAATAAAGTTGCATCTCCTTTGTAATGACATCGAGAAGATTATGTTTGAAGGCTTCAAGTACATATAAAGTAAAGTAAATGGATTGAAAAAAAAAAAGAAAAAAAATGAACACTCGTTTCTTTCAATTTAACATTTATTTGATGAGGTTCATTATTCTAGTACATAAGAAATTTTCTTTTTCTTATTTTGAAGAATTTCAAGTCCTTCAATGGTGAATAATAAAATACTTTTTTTAAACATTGATAACCATACTTGAAAATGATATGATCTTAATTTAACCAGGTATGATTGTAGTCCCTCAAAAGAAGGCAAAAATTAATTAAAAAAAAAAAAAATCACCATTTAATAAATATTATGGAGTTGCAATATTAATTGTTAATGAATTTGGTTCCATCCCGACTATCATTAGTATTTTCTCTAGTTACATGGATTCCATCCCGAATAATTTTCTCTAGATGTATAAAAGTATCTTTCTTCCTGTATTCGTTAATCAAATAAACTATATATTATAACGTTACATTTGTTATATCCAAATATGTATGGAATTGATATTAATTTGTAGGTATATCCTATTTCAAGAAAACATATTAAAATCCATATTATCAAATTAGGCTTTCCAAAGTATTATAAATATTAATAGCTTTTGAATTTCATCCTGTTAACCAGTGGTGTACCATATATATGGTAATTTGAATGACAAATATTGTTATTAAATAAACATTTTAATACGAAGAAATTCCCACTTTTACAATTTGCTTATACCAGTCGAAAAACTGTATAGACATCGTAACTTATACCTAACAAATATGTATATAAAATAAAAATATTAATATAGGTAACTATATAATGGCGTTGATAACTTTTGGGGCTCCGTCCCAGTAATGATAAAAACTGCATTTAATCATATAGTTTTTATTTGTTTATTCTATATGCATCGAGTGCTCAGATATTTGTAATTAGTTATTCACTAATTTAATCATTTGCTGTTAATTCGCAGGATTATTCATTGCGTTCATAATATCAATTGTATATTTTTGTTAAGATTATGAAGAGTTGGCAATCCTTACTGAACTGGTTTTATTAACAGTCAGTAATAGGGTTGTTGTGAATATGGAAATGTTATATGGGAACATTATAAATAAAATGTTTAAATGTACCTTAGGGTTTCAAACAACATTTAGGTCATTCATAAGAACTTATGATTGGGGACTTAATCATATGCATAAGGTATTTTTTGTGCAATTCAATCAATCAACAGTCAGACTATTTATACGGGGAAAAAAGCATAACATCGACAGCTCAACACAAAATCGATTTTTTATTTTGGTAAGGTGTTACATTTTGGTCTACTGTGAGAAGCTGCGATCTCAACTAACTAATAAGGAGCCCTCACTATCTAATGATTGAAATATGAAATGTTTTAATACAAATCAATTAATATCCTTTTTTAATTAAGGATCAAGTCTCATTATCACACTTTAAGTCTTTTTGTAAGTATGTTTATATTTTCTACAAACAAAAAATAATAAGGACTTTTGAACGATGTTTGCTATTTTTATTTGTAATTAAAAATAATTTAAAAATACTTTCAATGGCTTTAATAATAATTTGAATGGAATATTTCTTTATGCCAAAGAATAACTGGATATTTTATTTTAGTAAAGTGAATAAGGACTGAAAATCCCTATGCCATTACTATATTTGTAAAAAGGATTTAGTTTTGGATCAATTAGGGACGATAATTCCTAAGGCTTCCGCAGGGAGTGTTTGCTTTTCAGTAGAAAATTTTAATATTTGAATTTTTTTTACAAAAAATGTAATATTTGAAATTGAATTGAATTTTTCAAATTTTTCTTCCAAAAAGTTCAGTTTTTAAATATTTTTCCAATAAATTTAATTTTTTGTCACCATCTATGCATTTTTGAAATGTTTTTCCAACAAATTTGAATTTTTAGAATTAAAAAAAAAAATTATATTTTTTGTTTAATATTTGAATTTTTTTCCAAAAAAATTAACTTTTTGTTGACAACTGATGATTTTTTTCAAAAAGTTAAATTTTTTAAGAATAAATAGGAATTTTTAAAATGTAATATTTGAAATTAAATTTTGGTAACCAAAAAATTCCATAAACCAAGCCCAACCAAAACATAATCCTTTTCACACCCTTGAATCCTTTCTCTGGGTTGTCTGTATGAAAAAACTAATAAAGATAGGATTTGTTTCTTTTGTACAGCATCAAAAGAAACGGTTAGGGATTTTTTGTTTGAATATGAGCATATAAAAAATGTCTGGGATATCCTAAGATGTTTTTTTTAATTTGGATTTTAAAATAGGTACTTACTACTAAATAAAAAAGATTTTACAAATCTTTTAGTGTTCATAATCAAAAAGGAATGAATTTCATTACTTTATTTTAGTATCAGATCCTTGGAAATGTTATAATTAATTTATTGTACACACTGTAAGTACAAACAAGAATTTATTTTGATAAAATAAAATATCTTAAATTACATACAAGGTTCTAGAATATACAATAAAATGACATCTTGGACAGTTAGACGTTTTTGATAGACAATAAAGATTTAAATTATTTTATTCGTTAGTCTCATGTTGCCATCAGAATACATTCAGGGTGTGCAAGCTGTCTATACCGCTCTTTTGGCGCTCTCTCTTGGGTAGAAGTGGTTACTTAATATTTGAATGTTCCCTATTTTCACACGTTGCTGTTTTTATTGTATCACGCAACCTTTCATTCATTAAGGAAAAGAAAAACTCTTGAAATATTTTTTGAAATAACTTTCTAAAAAATGAAATTTTTTGACAAAAACTGTTGAAAATTTTTTCCAAAAATTCACTTTTTAAAATTTTTATACAAAAATTCAATGTTATTTAAATTGCTATGGATTTTTGAAATTTTTTGTAAAAAAATTTAATAATTAAAATTTAATTTTTGTAATTTTTTTCGCCAAAAATTATTATTTATCGGAAAAACTGTCGATTTTTGAAATTATTTTCCACAAAAATTTATTTTTTGAGAATAGCTTTTGATTTTTTAAATTTTACTATTATTTTTTTGGAATTTTTCCCCCCCCTTCCTAAAATAGAATTCTGCGGACACCCCTGCTACAGAATAATTATTTAGAAGAATTGGTTAGAGTTTACGTTTGCAACACTGAATCATTTAGAGCTGACCATAAAAATATATAAAATTTTTATGTTAATGAAGTAACGTCGTGCTCAAGAATATAAAAATATTTATTGCAGGCTTGCAAAAAGAAGAAGAAGTAAACACTGCTCCGATTGCCAACAGCGAAATGATTTAATGATAATTATATAGTAAGTTTGCACGCATATATTATAATAGCCTTAATTTGGAAGAAGCACATCTTCAATACTTTGATTGTATGAGGGTATACTCATACAGTGTACATATTATTCTTAAATGCTTTATACCGGGTGGAAACTTGAAACTTACACACTTGGAAAAAATTAGAGAAAGCCTGCCATTCTTTAATTATACATTTAACAAAAATATTCACAAATCTTTTTCTGGAAGATAGCCATGTCAATGGATTTATTCTATACACCCAGGATGTGTCTCTTGATAAAAGAGTTGCAAGTATTGCAAATTAATTTGGTTTCCATCGCAGCCCACTCCTAGTTGACGGAGGCTTTCATTACTTGTGTTGCCTGGCTTCATATTTTGGACGTTTTTGGCGTATAGCATGCTTCAAATCGACCAATTCTTGTTGGTAGCGATCACCATTAACGATTTGATCGGGTTGTACATAGAAAGTAATACCATATGACACTACACTGGTCCCAAAATACGCACAACATTGCCACTTCAATTCTCATGTCAAAATACCTAACCACTTTGAAATTTTTCAAACCACCTGAAGCACTGTGCCCTGCTTAGAGCATGTCCACCGTAAGCTTCCACAAACATTTAATGGCTTGAGAATGGCTTTTTTTGCAACTGGTAACAGAAAATCAATGATGTCCGCACAACGTAGTTTGTAGGCACAAAAAAAGACATTTTTATATGAAAAAAGTGCATTGTTGAATGAAACTATACAAACAATGACATAATGGACACATGTTGAAATAAGCATTTCGATTTTTGGACCAGTTTATAATGTCTAACTAGCGGCACCTAAGGTCCAATAGACGAAAGTCTCATTTCATAGGCAGTATTAAGCCGATTCCGATACTTCAATAAGGTCGATTCTTAAATCCTCCGATGCATCAGTGCATCCCTCATAAATATAATTATCATCGGGGCTATAGAGTGGCTACTTTGGCTTCTTCCAGTATTTGTTATATTTAGCCAAGAATGACTCTGTGATTTCGAGCTTGTGTTAATAATTTACATCATGTTGGAAGACTACATTACCATAAGTATTTCTACAATAGAAAACAGTCTTCCTGGATACTTTAATTAATTTTGAAATTTTAAAATAAAAATACATAATTTTTGCAGACCAAATTTCTTAACGAGACGTAGGACAGCTGTCTATGCTTTTTGATGCAATAATGAGCTACAACGAGATCTTTTGTTTCATTGCGTGCTACAAGGGTCTCATTATCAAGATTAAAAAGCTGAAAGACGACAATTAAAGCCTTGAAAGGAAGCCTGGAATTTTTTTGGTTTCTATAGTGCCTTAAGATTGGCACAGACGTGTACCTGGAGTTCATGGAGACAGTAGTATTTCTCAAGTTGTAGGCCAACTACTCCAAGGGCAATTATATTATCGAGCAAGACTTCTTCTCTGGCCACAAGACAAAAAACAAACAAACAAAACCCCCCTCAAAAGTGTGGGGAAGACAACTAGGCGAATTAATTACCCTGGTCAATGTGGCGTCTGTTTTCATCAGACTGCAAGCAATCCTCTTGACTATGGGATTTAGGAAGACCTGGATCAACTTCTAGCTGAATATTATATTGTAAAGGCTGCCCTGGAGAAGGATGTGTACTGATATGTCGGATAAATACATAACGAAGACCTAGAAGGCCTTCATCCCTAGGATCAAGGCTATGGTAGATGATAAAGGTGGGCACTTTGGGATTTATTGTTTATATAAGCTAAATGAATATACAAAGACTCATTGTCTTGCTACTTGTATTTTTCGAGAATCGTGAATGGTTCTTTGAAAGGTTTCATCGACCTACAAAATAATACTATAAAGTTGAGTTTGTGAAAGGGACACACTATACTTTAAACATGAAGAATTATTTTTTACCAGATACGGGAGAAAAATAACAACATCTCTTTATTGCAATACCTTGAACAGTCTGTATAATTGGTATCACATATATACGGGGAATTTAAATACTGATTATTTGATACACAAGACGAGTTTTTGGATTAATTTTTCGTAAGATTAATTGTAGAATTTGAATAAGAAGATGGTCATTCACGTAAAAGTTGAACTCATGGAATAAAAACCTATTATATACAACAAGGATCTTTATATATTTGAAAATAAATTTATTTCGAAGAATAAATTGAAGGCCTTTTACTCCATATATAAATTTTCCACTAACAACTCTGTCACGTTGAAACGTGCTTTATGTACATTAATTTACATACGAGTAAGTAAATTTATATTGTTGTAATGAACGTGATAGGTTCCGTGCTTTATTAGTAAATAACCCTTGGTTAATGAACTGGAATTTTGTATAATCCAAAATTTATAAAATAGCATCAAAAGGATTAGAGCACCAGAACTTTTTACTATGCTCCTGGAAAATCTTTGTGAATAAATGCAACTTTTTGCTGTCGTAAAACGGTATTTTCTTCAACTAAGTTTTTTTATCTCAAATGAAATTACCTTTTTGTAACTTACATAATAACAGATTTTATCTTGTTGAATCGCCAAATTAATGTTGTTCAAATTCATTTTTTAAAAATAATGTACATGTCTCCTTGTTTTAAACTCATACAAGTATTTTAACATTTAAATGATATTTACGTGTGCAAAATGTATGACAAACTTAGGGAAATATTAGGAATTTAAATAAAATCGTTTTGAGTGTATTTGGACTGTGGAGAATATAATAAATTCACTTATTGTTTTGGGTAACATTAAACCCCAGTTCACTAACTACGTATGAAAGGGTGTTCACTTAAGGATATTTTTTTTTGAAATTGAATTTTCTTTTCCTCAGCTGCTGTCATTATTATTATTTTCCTGAGTAGTTAACTTCCTTTTCTACTACATTTATTCATTCAAAACCTGATATAACATTCGTATGTGGTCATTAAAGACGGAGAGTAACCTTGAGGATTTGTTGCAGTTATAATTGTTAGTCCTTGATGAACTCAGAGTAGAATAAAGTATCGACATTGGAGTAATTGAAAATACACGTATATGAATATCTTCGCACGCTCTCCAGACAATAAATGATAATTATTGGAAAAAAATAGGTGTAGTAATAGAGATTGAGTGTGCTTATGTCGGGTTGCAGTTTATGTATTTCGCATTGACAAAATTGTACGAAATCTTACGAAATACTATATATACAAATAGGTTAACGTCCATTATGTCATTTATTAAATCCACTTGACTTTATTTGTATATATGAGATGACTTATTTTCCAGCGAATGTAAATTAAATGAAGTAACTGTACTTCAAACTAACATCCAAAGAGCGGTGTAAATATTTATGTATCTGACTACAAATTGTTTAAATGATCGATAGAACAAAATAAAAAATCAATTATATACTAAATGCCTATTGACAAAGACATTTATTTTTGACTTTTTCCAACTAAGTCCCAACAATGTTTTAACAAAAAAACTTAAAAGAATTATAAGCTAAGTCCAACTTAAATGAAATCAAGTTTTATTTTGACATATTTTTTGTATAGTAATCAAATTTTATACATTCGTTTTAATAAGATGAATTATTTCTTTGAAAAATACATAATAGATTATTTATTTTGCAAAGTAAATAACATTTAACTTTACAAAGGACTTATTTGATTTTCTCAATCTCAAGGGCCGTATAGGTCATTATGTTCAATTGTCTTTCCATATAATTATAACATTTATTGCTACACATCTTATGAAAACATACAATCAGTACGGACACATGTAGAAATAACTTTAACTTGTGGTACCCTCGCAATAGTTTGCCGGATTAGGTATCCTACTGCAGTCCGTCCTGAATGTGTTTTCCAATATCAGAATTCATTAAGGAGCTGGAGAGATTGGAGACGGAATGTCTTTGAAAAGGCCGAATATTGTCTAAAAGCTGTGTCCAGACATTCATAAACCAGATGAAGTGGTTCTTTATCTCTTAAACCAAACCCACGACATTGTGGGCTAACTTCTAAAATGCGGAAGAAGTTTAGTCTTTAGACATAAATATTTCGGCAACCCTGAGAGCTATGTTTATAAAAGTGTGGTTAGTAGATTCTACAAACAACACTATCATTATTAAGGAAAAATACTTAACCATGATATATACTCCGAATGTGAACACCGTACGTTAATTATTGTGTTCCTCTATGGTGGGCATACCTAATTAAGTATACAATTTTTCCTTATCAATTGTTTACGATGTTGCCTAGGCTTTCAATGAGTTTGATGGGTCGGGAACACCTGCACGGAAGACTCATGATCGTTGTGAGAACAAAAAAATGCGCTCCCAACTTCCTGAAAACAAAGGGCAAAAAAATACTGTTGACTCCTTATGAGCTAAAATTCCTCAAAATTAGCATTTAAAAGTTTTGCTGCAATACTATCCTCGTACATCTGCATCAAAAGTCGTGCTATACGTTAAACAGTCCCTATAACATAATATTGTTTCAGAAGTCCTTGTACATAAAATTTATCTTTGTCACTATGATTGACCAAGTTTCGAACCTAAACGCGATGAGTTCAATAAAGTAATTACTCCCGAGTGCGTTGTTTATTGAGCTACGCCACTCTAGATGTTTTAATGTTTAGTGTGACCTTTACATCCCAAAATTTAATGGCCTCTAACTGTTATCAGTTATGATTGATAAAATACAGAAATTAATTATAGACTTATTTTAAATGTATATTTGATAGTGTTAATTGTGATTTGAAATAAGAAAACTTTGTAAAAATAACGACATACGACGCTTTACAGCTAAGGTGAGTTTCCAAATTTATTAATGGTATACACTTTACGAGGTGTATAACTTTAGAAAATATCAATTGACAATTTATTCCTAAAAATTTAAAAAGTTTGCGTTTCATAAATGAAGAGATTCTATAATTTAAAATCTATCTTGTTTGTAAAAATGAAAATACCAGGACAAATTAATTTTTATTTTTCCGTGTCATTTTTTTAACACTTTTGGCCCCCTTCAGCCATTGCCAGCCCCCTCAAGCTATATCAGCAGCGGATGCCTGGCCTTCCGCCCTCTGGAAGCCATCATTGGCACTAAGGGTGGCTACATTAATGATCAAGAGAGCTCAGACACACATCTATTTGTAGTATTAATTTTGTTGAAATTCTATTGGTAATAAATAAATTATATTTTCTTGAAGTCTAAAGTATAATATGTTCAGATTTTAATGGGGCACCCGGTAATACAGAGGGATGTTAACATATGAAAATGAGTAAATTCAATTTTAGCCACTTTTTTCTAATACTGACAAATCTAGACAGTTTTTTGGTGTAACAAAAGTTTATGATAGAATCAAATAATTATCGGACCTAAGTCCTAAATTTTCTTGCGAAATGGCTGAAGTAATATAATTGGCTATTGTGTAGAGTATCAAAACCGAGCATAAGAAAACTATTAATGAAGTAAGAGAAGAAATCAAAAATTATATTTTGCAGAAAACAAATTCAATATTACTGATGAGTATCAAACTTCCATGCAAATATCATAACTAGTCTTGATAATATTCGTAACATATATTTTTGGATTTTGAGTTAATTAGTTTCCAAGATGGTATCCAAATTATTTATGAGCGAAGGTGTAAATGAATACTGCTAAAATGACACTCCATTAAAATAACCTCCCTCAAAAGAGCTAGAACGATGTGCATCATTCTATCAATAGTTTGTTTTCGAATGACGATTTTTGACATTTTAGGGGCCTAAAAAAACATGTTTTATAAAAAATAAAAACCCTTTCTTCATTGATATTATGAAAAATAATCAACTATTGGATGTCAAAATGGTACTAACAAACAAAAGGACTTAAACCTTACTGTCTATCAAAAATATATCCCTCTAATGTTTAGTTTTATGACATATCTGACATTAATATCTATATAAATTTGTTAATACAACGGAGATAATATTACATTTTCTGATATTCTCCTACTTTTTTCTTCCCTAATCGATCCGTAAAAAAAGAAGTACATATCCAGGCATTTTTAGTATATTTTACTCTTATTTAATTCAAATATCAGTGTCTATCATTTGCAAAATGTAGTATTTAATGCACACGTTATGTCTTTTTTATTCGTAAATCCATTTCATGAAGTTTAATCAATATTTATGGGATATTTGTCATTTTTTTATTAGTAAAAACATCAATTTTGAACCTTCAATTTGACACCATCAATTTTTCAAATTTATTCACCATCTATGATATAAAATGGAGATTAAAAAGTGGAGTGCAAGGTCGAAGAAAGGAAAAGATAGAGTTTCCCAAAGAAAAAAAAAACAAACAATTCAAGATCAATTTAAAAAACGATTAAGCTTATTGTAAATCAACCTATAGTGGGAAGGAGAACAAGTAATGATGGCAACACTGACCAATGAGCCTTTCAAAATCCCCCAAGATTTTTTGAAGTTACTTTAGTTGACTTTAAGTTCATTCAAAGATTCTAAACTATTCTTCAAAGGATATCTTCAAATAATTCTATTTATGTGGATAAATCTCATGATTAAAATATCAAAAAGGTGGAAATTTATGTTAATCTTTATAATTGACCCATAAAGTATTGATTCATGAAAAACAAATAATTGAGTCACATGTCGTTCCAATTGGGCTATATTCTGGAGAAGTACTATATAAATAAATTTGAAATGCCAGACTTAATCACTCAAGAAAATCATCAAAAATTATTACCCTTACAGATCAGATTCACCATCTTCTGATAAGTAGAGATCTCTTAATATCTAACATTTGAAAATATAAATCTAAAGTAAATATACAAGAGTTATCAGGAGATGATACATCATTATTATGTATTTTTACTGTAAATGGTGAATCTGATAACGATGAAACTAAATATTTTAAACACTTTTATATTAAGTATTTTTTTTGTTTATTCTACTGCATCAACAATTAAATTAAATTTCAATTATTTTCATAAATATTAAAATAAAAGCTTTAAAAATCAAATAAAATCAGTCAAAGTTAATTTGTTTTTTGATAAATAAGTTTTATGGAACTTAAATGAAAACTGAAATGGTAAAAATCAATATATATAGATTCACTTTTCCTAGTTTTGGCCTCTTCTTTGGAAAAGAAAGTACTGTGCATCAGAAAAAATGCTCTATCATAAGAAATAAACTATGAATTATAATAAACATAAAAATATATATGAAGAGTTGTAGTTGTTTTAAAAAGTTTTTTGTTTTTGCATAAAAAGTTTATACTGATTATGCTTTAGTCATAGAATAAATGTCAGCTCAATACATACACTAGTATAATGTACACAGAAGACTTTCATCGATGAAAAATACCTTACAGGATGTGGAGTTGTAAGTCTAATAATGTTTGATAAGCTACAAGAAGCTATATCTAGATGGGAATATAAACACTTAAAGGACACTCCATATCTAGCAATTTACAGTTCAATTTCGTAAAATAGGCCTCAGTTTTGAAGATTGCTCCTTTATTCCCTATGATTTTTTTTCCAGTGAGCATTCTTTTGATGTTTGCCAACATGAAAGAGTTACTGGATGGCAGATCTGGAGAATACTGTGGATTGGGAAGTAGTTCATGGCCTAATCAATACGTTTTTGCCATCATTTTCACTGATTTGTGACAATACATTGTTTTGATGAAATATTACTTTTTGTTTCTTCAATTAGAGTCTTTTTCATGATTTCAGCCTCCAAAGGATTCAAAAGAGCTATGTAATGCATGGACTGAAAAGTATCAGGGAAAGAAAACAGGTTCTTTTTTTTTGCGGATAGTTTTTTTAAAAATAATTTAAATGCATGTTGAGGTAACAAAAGTCCAGGAGATTGTCTCTTAGGAAGGCCTGGGGTTAAGTGGTGTGATAGTATCCTCCCGAACTTTTCTTAGGACGAAGGTAGCACCTTTTTATCCAAAAGTTCGATGTAAGCATCTCCATTGATCCGCTCCTTCCTCTCTACAAGAATGAGAGAGCTAGCTTCACCTGTGCTTGCCACCATTGTGGCGCTGAATAAGTCCCTGGCACGATAAACAGTGGTGTGGCTGTATCTGAGCTTCTTGGATATGACCATAGGGACATGCCGCGTGAGAGGAGCTTCTTTTTTTTTTGCTACATTTTACTCGTTCTCGTTTGTTTTGTTTTTAATTAAGTCGAAACTTTATAGAAAAATCTTGAGTCATAAAACCTATATTTCATCGAGTTTGACAAATAAATTTTCGATTTATTAAAATTTAAATTAAGCCTACCACTAGATAAGATCAATACTGTTTTTCTTTAATATAAAGAAAAATGGTTTTATTCATGTAAAATTTGACATTAATAATTCTGACGTTATATGAAAACACTCTATATCCAAATGGTTTATGAAAAACCTTTAATCTAAGGATATATTGATAGTAATAAATTATGTCTCTATTCACTAGCTGTAAACTTTTTTTGTGTGTTGTAACTCTTTATCCATCAAGATATATTACTATGTTAACATCTTTATACATTGTATATAACTGCAAGACCTTGAACCATTTTTTACATAAAAAATATATGCAAATTCAATTTTAAAATGTATGCTTCAAAAGTGTACTTTAAAATTAAATCTTCCAAAAAATAATATTTTTTTATTTTTTGCTTATGAAATAAATTAATATTTTAAAATATTGTGTGTACTTTTATTTTTCAAGATGACTTTGACAAATAGCTTTTTTCGATCGGGTAAAATAAATCATTTTTATATGCATGCATTTAGTTCCTTTATAACTTTTTGATCCTTGTCTTTTTTTGTACGGTAATAGATGTCGTTTTTGTGATCAATAATTCAATTTGGTCCAAGAGTGAGTATTAAATTTCTTACCTGAAAAATTAATATAAAAATATTATATTACAAAATCAAATAAATTAAAATAATATATTGAACATCATTTAAAAAAAAACTTATTATTATACACTTTGCAAGGATACAAAAGCAGGGCTGTTGAGTTTGTTCATAAAATGTCCAGTATTTTGAATGTCACCGACTCCAACGCACAATTTTATAAAAATATATTTTATACCCTATATAAGTACAATTGCATTGTTTGAGAGTGAAGACTTTAGAGATAGATTTAATATATAGCTTTTGGTGGTTTTTTCTTTTATGTAGTAATTAGTTGGGAGAACTATAAAATAAATATTTGGGCTATAAAATATTTAACATAATTAACAACAAATGAAATGGATAAAAAGTTTTAGCACTTAAATCTATTGATAGTTCATTCTTAAGTTTCTGAATGTAATTTATGCACTTGTAACTAAGGAACGACACTACACACAGCCTTTGACTGTAACACCATACTTTACATAGATTATATACACAAGACTTAGTAATGAACTAGCATGGCCAGTGGCTTTGCTCTACACAATATCATTATTTACATTTTAGAGATGTTCGAGAATGGTGATTCAAGGGCGTCCACAAAATGGGGCAGAAGGGATTGTAGGCCCGCCCCCAATTAAGGAATTTTTGCTTTTTACTAAAAAATTTAATATTTGATTTTTTTTTTGTAAAATTTAAAAATATGAAATTGATTTTTTTAATTTTTTTCCAAAAATGTATTTTTCTGTTAATCGTTATAGATGTTGTATATTTCTTTTAAATGAATTTAATATTTGAAATTTTTTTTAAATAATTTTATATTTGAAATATATTTTTTGAATTTTTTTTCCACTAAATTTAATTTTATATGAACAAATTTGGATTTTTGAGTTTTTTTTCCAGTAAATTTAAGTTATTGAGAACAAGTGTGGATTTTTTATTTTTTTTTGCCACTAAAGTTAATTTTTTGTCAATAGCTGTGGGTTTTTCCAAAAAATTTCATAATTGAAAATAAATTTTGAAAACTTTATATTTAAATATATTTTTTGAATTCATGCTCCAAAAATTTTAATTTTTAATTTTTTTTCCTAAAATGTATTTTTCTGTTAATCGATATAGATGTTGTATATTTCTTTTAAATAAATTTAATATTGGAAATTTTTTTTGAATAATTTTATACTTGAAATATATTTTTTGAATTTTTTTTCTACTAAATTTAATTTTATGTGAACAACTTTGGATTTTTGAGGTTTTTTTCCCCGTAAATTTAAGTTATTGAGAACAAGTGTGGATTTTTTTTTTTTTTTTTTGCCACTAAAGTTAATTTTTTGTCAATAGCTGTGGGTTTTTCTAAAAAATTTCATAATTGAAAATAAATTTTGAAAACTTTATATTTAAATATATTTTTTGAATTCATGCTCCAAAAATTTTAATTTTTGATTTTTTTCCAAAACATTCAAAAAACCTTCCCCCCCTCCCACAAATAAAATAATTTAATATAATCCTACGGACGCCCTTGTGCTTGTATAAATCAGAGATAGTAAGATTTTTCAATTGGTTGGTCCAAAAACTTTTTTTTAGTTAATTTTTTCGTCACATGTCACTAGTAAGTGCTAAATAATTTTAGGTATGTATACTTCAATATTATTACACAACCTAGAGTGGGGCATAATGAACTGATATGATATATTGATTAATAACTATATGACTATGTTAAATTAAACAAATACATGGAAAACTAACACTAACACAAAACAAAATAACCCATTCTATAAAAAAACTATATGTACATAAAAGAACAGAAAATTTATTTAATGATGTAGCAATCCCCTTGACAATTCTTTTATATTACGTGTAAAATGTTGTTTCATATTATTAAAACACAGGTTGAATTGACATCATTAGTTAATCCATTCCATTTTTCGTTCTTGAGGTAGTTTAGTGAAGAAAACCATGTTTCATATGCATATGTTGAAGATAAAATTGTACATAATGCTTTAATGATGTTTCAAGAATAATTATTCATCATTCATGATATCTCTATTGCTTGTATTATTTTAAATTTGTGTTAAGACTGATACACTTTTGTTATCAATTATATTTTGATTGGGATTCCATTTACTTCATTTCCAAATTATCCATGTTAAGCCATTTAAAGAAATCTATATTCAAATTCGTCAAATTTTCTCTGTCTGAATAGTAGAGTTTTTCAAGCACCCGAAATTAATCAAATCTTGATGAAAATGTGTCTTTCATAGCTCAAAACTTCAGTAAAATAGACTTTTTGAGCAATACTGATAGCTTGATCTTGATTACCCATTCCTCACGCTTCTTTTTCAGTCTAGGAATCTATTTGTAACTCATAGTTTTTATTTCACGTTAGAAAACATGGATCAAATTTTCAAATGCAAGGATAATCGCAAATATCAGATTATTAATTTTACAATAGCCTTGTAACTTAACATTTAATCTCTTTAAATGCATGGATAGATCAATAAAATAATGTTAGCTTACTGATCCAGACATAATCATGCTATTTGGGAAAATTGTTATTCTTTTTTATGTTTAGAAGGACCTTTATGTCATTTAGGCATTCGACAACATCTTGGTGTATTACAGAGTGAAACATCAAATGGGATGACCAAATACTTATGTGAAAAGCTTTTCAGATCTAATATTACGGCCAATCGTAATTAGAGCACCATCTTTTGTTACCGATACAACTTTTAATATAAATATATTTCTTTAATATTTACTACAATCTCAGATATATCTTTTCTTGTGGTATTTGAAGAAAAAGTTTTTAAACTTAACAATTCTATATATATATCACGACAAATTGAATATATGGTAAATATTGCAAGTCGAGCGGACAATGTGATATCAGTAGTTGCATTTGGGAAGATGGAAAATAAATCATAGTTACATAAGTTTTTCCCCAATTCACTTCCTAAATTTGTGTCTATGGGCATTACCCAATTTTTGACATTGACTCTGCCTTTTTTTGCTCTTGCCCCATTTACTTTTTAAGATCTTCTTCACTTTTTTTGTGGGAGCAACCAGTTATTTATTTCACACTGCCTTTTCACATTCCATTTTCTGCTCAACACTTGCTCAATACATTAGATGCAAAGAAATTTGCCATTTTTTTCTTTGTACAATGTTAAATAGTTTAGAATTCTTGCAAATTCCTATTGCTTCTCTTATCAGAAAATTTAATTTTCTTTCTACTCTTTGTAATAAATTGGAATAAAAGCAAAAAGTCTAAAGCTTTAAGATGTAATGATGAATATATTGAAATTGAACTATTGGCCTCAAAAATTTTGCCGAATGAAATTTTGCTGAAGATTAATATGCCGAACGGACATAGTGCCAAATGTTCAATTTGCCGAACGGACGTTTGGTCAAAGGGCCATTTGGGACATTTAGTTGAAAAATTATATAAAATTTATTGATATATACGATTGCATATTTTAGTTCAATCTAAAATGATAGTATGATAAATAGAAATTATTCATATGATATATATTTTGTGTTATCATTCGACATGGTGGATGATTCATTTTGCATAAATACTCATAGATTGGCGAAAAAGCCCAATCTAAGACAAAAGGAGGTAACTTTATGAGAAGGTCTTTACTATTAAACATATTTTTTGCAAAATAACAGTAAGTAATTTACCTATATCATAAATACAGAGTCATTCTTCTAAAATGCAACACTTTTCGAAAATTACAAAAATTGTTATATTTTAAAAAATATCATAAAATTTGGAAAATGATTTCATAAATACAAATGAAGTTACTTCTTACTTACATTCTTAATCAATATAGCCGCCTTTTGCCTTAACTACCTGTTCCAATCTGTTGTGTAACTTTGCAGAGCAGTTGTTTACAAAGCTCAGCTCTAGGTTGGCTGAAACAGTGATGATGGTGGCCTTCAGTCAGTTCTTTGATGTGTATTGGATTAACAAAAGCTTCCTCTTGAGGTGTTTAAAAATAACAAAGTCCAGAGGTGAACAAACGAGACTGTGGGGAGGCCAAGAGCCTTGATTTTCGAGAATATTGAGGAGGATTTTGCACAAGATACACGCTTTACTCAATCCAAAGGCTTCAAACTATGACATTTAAGTGGGAGCCTCGAAAGGCTTTGGACTCTCCTTGCCAAAAGATGCTGCAGTCCAAAGGGGTGAGCTCCAGGATCTGGGGTGGTCAGAAGTTAATCAAGAAGTCATTAAGAAGACCCCTACAAGAATGACCTCTTCTCAAATTCTTTTGACTTCCTTCTAGCAATTTGAGCCACATAAGATTGGTTTGGGAGCTTCCGGGGTTAGCTTGACTAGATTACCACTTCTAAGACGATCATTGGGACTGTATTCTCTATTCAGGTGCTTGTAGAAGGTGTAGATGGTGTGGCGACTAACCCTGAGCTGCTTGACGATGTCTAAAGTGTCATGACCGACTTGAAATCTCCAACCTTTTTGTTTTCATCTCTGTCTAGAAGGGAGATATATTTGTTTGCAATATCTCGTTTCAAAGAATACAACAACAGCTTTTCATTTATGTGCCCAACTTTATTATTAAAACTTTCTCAAGAGAGAGTTAAAGAGGTGATGCAAAACTTATTTGCAACCCAGTAAATAATGGAAGTTATGCTTTTATAAAATACATCATCTTTCTATATATTTCCCTTAGTTATAAGATACTTATTAGTATTTTTTTTTAAACAGTGTCCTTTTATGTACCAATGGTGCTGTAAGTACGCTCAGACTGTATAAAGTTCGAGAACTATCAATTTAGAGATTTTTTAACAAAAGTTCTACTATTGATCTAATTAATCTAAACGATATTTATTTGTGCTAACTAATAATCCAAAATTGGTTTTTAGAATACATAAACATTTAAAAATATACTTTAACTAAACACTAGTGTAATGTAGTTCAGTTTTTGGGGTATATAACTCTTCATTTTCAAAAGTTATAAAATTTGGACTTCTTAACACTTAATGTAGCCCATAAAGTGGACTATCAAAGTGTATAAGATTAATCATATTTATTTAAGTGATTGTATCTTATTTGAGCCAATAAAAAGATTAACAAAAAACAATCCTAAAAATTAGATCACTTAATTAAATTTATATAATAAAAAATTATAAATTCTTCAAATAAAAAAAGACAATATTTTTATTAAACAGATTTTTACATAAAAGGGAAAACATAAATATTTTGAACTTTACCATCAATATAAAGTTAAGAATCTTTAATTGTAGATATATTATATTCGATAAAAAAATTCAACACATTTAACTTGAATGATGGGATCAAATGGGTGAATCTCACTATTTTTCTTATATTTATATTTTCAAGATTTTGTATATTGTAATAATTATACTGCCTGGGTCGACTTCATAGCTATAAGGCTAGCAATTTATATATAAAGTATTTGAAAATCGTATCCCATTTTTAGGGACAAGCCTTCAAATGTAAAAATATAGCCATTTCATCTCTCCTGATAATGTTCCTTTTAAAACATAATATATATATTTTGTATTTTAAAGAAAGTCGTTCAAAAATTAATAAAAAAAAGTTGTTAAACTTTAACTATTTACTTTGCATGGAGAACCAACTTTTTATTAAATAACTTTTAAATGACTTTCCTTCTGTTTGAAAAGACAACTACTCTGGTCATTTAATATTTGAAAGTACAAAAAATATGGAATATACAATGTACTTAATTATTACTGCAGTCTATTATATTATTTTTCATAGGTAGTTTGCAAATGTAAATTACATTTGGGCCGAGTCTTTGAATTATCTTAAGATACAAAAAATATCTGTTATTTTAATTGCAAATATATATGTATATGGACACTCAATGTTCTTTGGGGCAATAAAAAAAACCACAATCATTAAAGGATGATAAAAGATAATGACGATTGTACCAAGTGGTCCATTAAAATTTGAAAACTTTGAATTTTAAAATTCAACATAATATAATTTATTAATTAACAATATAATTTCAACAAAAAGAATACTATAAATAGATGTGCGTATGATCTCTATTTATCATTAATGTAGCCGTCCTTAGCGGTAATGATGGCTTCCAGGAGAGGGCGGTGGAAGGCCTGGCAGCCACTGCGGATATAATCCTCTGAAATGGCGTCCCAGTGCTGACTGACAGTGGCTTTGAGGGCCTCAGTGTTTGGATAACAGACACTACAAGTCTTCTCTTAGACATGTACACATAAAGTCTAGACAATGGGGTTAACATCAGGGCTGTAGGGGGCCCAAAAGTGTCACAAAAGAGTTCAAAAAACTCAAAAAACTCATTCAAAAGATTCTTGTCAGGGAGGAAATAGGATTATTTCATTGCTGGTATCAAAAATGGCCTCCCCATCCTCAAAAGGGTCTTTTCACCTACTTTTTTTTATAACTTTCTGAACATTCTGGTGTGAAACCACAAGATCCATTGCATGGACCTATTGGACTTGAGGAGATTGGCCTGGGCAGTTTTCTTTAACTCCTCTAGGTACAATCAGGGCTTTTTGACAAGCATTTCTTCCTTTCCAACGTTTCGGACTTACTGACGGTGTAGACGGTGGTCCTGGAGACACCCAACTACCGGGAGTGCGCAAATGGAAATTTGTCGGTCACGTTTAAGTGTCATTTTTTCGACTTGTACGTGGGCTAAAGCTTCGAATGTTTTTATTTTGTAAAAAATTGTTTATGCTTTAGTATATCTAAATATGAAATAATTTTAATCACTCAACCGTCATTAATTATTGAATTAGCAAGAGTTCAGATTTCAACGTACCAACCAGTAGATCCAAGTACCAATTATTTAAATTATAAAGCCATTATTTTTATTAGATAGTTGGAAAAAATATATAATGACTTATATAAATATATTTTTTTGATTCTATTTTTAGAATAAAAAAGTATTCACTACGAGTAGACTTATTTAAAATTTAATCTTCACCCGTGCGAAACTTTTTCAAGATGGGAATCTATAGAGTGTTTTTATTTTCCAAACCTGTTATCATTATTATGTAATTCTTGAAGATAGAAAGTCTATGAATAAAGTAATTCCTAGTGTGTGTGCTGTGGAAGACAGAGAGTACCTTTGAGGGTTTGCGATGGAGTTATGATTCTAAGTTTTTGTTGGACTCGGAGTAGAATTGAGGATCAACATCATAGTAATTCCACACTATATCATTACTAGATACAAATTGAGATTTGAGTTTTTATCCATCATTTCATAGCTGCTCGTAGCTTATTTAATGAAATGCAATGAAACTCTTTTTCCAAACATTCGTCAAATTGTCAGTGTGACCTCGTTAATTTTCTATTTCTTTGATATGTATCACTGGTTATAGCTATCAAACTCTGTCGAGTTCGAGATATTGAGTAAAGTTGAGCTGTAGTTTGAGTATAGACGTGAGGCAAATATAAATATTTTTGTATAGAATTACCCAAAAATAATTTCAATATCCGCAAGATGGCGCAGATTTACGAAGCTATCGTAATATAGAAAAATAAACGCAAGATGGCGACACAATCGTCAGATATGTAAACAATGCTCCTGCCCATTCACGTCAAATTATTTATTTGGTGTTGGGATTAAGTATCAATTTTAACTTCCACAAATGGCAACTTGTACCATTTTAATATTGGCTCATGTCCAGTAGTAACTTATTCATTTTATTTAATCTTATAAATTGTCAAATTTATCCTAAATGACTGAGCTTTAAATTTTGATAGAGACTTTTGAAAATATCTTCCTTTATATAAATAATTGCAGCGATGTGTATATAATTTTCATAACTTTGTAATCATATTTAAACTTATTGTACTTTTTAAAAACAATGTATTTTTATATTTTAATATCCCTTTAGAAATGATTAACTATTAAATTATCTTTCATAAAGATAAGTCAAAAAAATATTAAAGTTTGAAATGAAATATTTTAATTTTATTTTCACTTTATTAATTAATTTTTATCAATTTAAATATTTATTTTTTATTTAAAAAAGTAACTTCGTATTTCTCATTCCTTTTTTTAAACTCAGTATATCTTGTTCTTTATTGATCACATCAGATCATATAATAATGCGTTGTAAAGGAGTGAGTATATACTACAAACGTTTTAGTATTGCACTTGGACGGCTCAGTAGTGAATTATCGTGATTCGAGTAGGAGGTATAATAGGAAGAAATTTAACATTTTTACTACCTGAAAGGGAAAAACGTGTCCAAAACAACCAAGAAAATATGCAATGTATACGGGGGCAATACTCCTTCGGGTTGTGTTGCACAACAGTGGTTCGAGCGATTTCGTTCTGTTTTAGTGGAAGTCAATGATGCGTCCAGCACTGGGGTCCTTGTCGTCAAAAATGTCGATAAAATCATGGAAAATATAGGGATATCATCAACTAGGAGCTGACCATTGACCATAAAACGGATTTGAACCATTTACAGAAAGCTGGATACAAAAAGAAACTCGAATGAGAAAGGAATCGTGTTTCATTAAGGCAACCCCAGGCCGTACATATCTTTGATGACGCGCCAGAAGCTCAGGGAGCTCAGATGGAAAGTTCTAAACAAGTGACTACCACCTGTTCCTGTACATGGCCTACCTGCTTGGTGGTACAAATTTAGCCTCAATCCAGCCCTGTGAAAATTGATTGTCCGATTTTTTTGCCGATAGGGACAAGAGCTTTTATAAAAAAGTCATTATGATGTTGGATTCTCGTTGGCAGCAAGTTGTCGAACAGAACAGGGTATATTTGGCTTAAATCAGATGTTTTTAACACGTCTTATAAACCATTGAAATAAAGCGAAAAATACGAAATTACTTTTTCTCCTACCCATTACAATAGATAGTCATGATGAATTCATTATCTTTAAAATATATATTTCCGTCTTAGAAAATATTGTACAATTCAAAATTATTGGACTGCACATACATACATATGTCTATGATATATGTGGTCATATATACACAAAAAGAAACTAGAATTTTCGGAGTGGCCATATGGTACAAGTGACGCTGAACGTTCTCGATGCTCTGATGAGGTTACTACTCCAGAAATCTTTGATAAAATCTGATATGATTTATGATATGGTAATGGATAACAGAAGAGTAAAGGTGCAGGAGATTGCTAGTTATCTCGTAGTTCTCTCGGCATCTTGTATACTACATTCGTAATACGAATATTTAATAATGATTTTTTTTTTTTGAAGATTTTGTAATTGACTTTATAAATTATGGTCTTATAGAGAAAAAAGTTCTTAATATGGGAAAATATCTTTATCTTTCCTGTCAACAACAGGTAATGGAATGCAATTTTTTTTTATATTTTTACTATTTTCCTTCAAGCAATTTTAGAAAAGCTCTATAGCGTAAATGATATAATATATAAACTAATTTATTTTTCATTTAGTTGAAGATTTATAGGTTAACTACTATAAGTATATTTTTGTACATAGTATTTTTTTAAACATATGTATGTTTTTGAAATAATTTTATTAGATTAGAATTGACTTTATCCGAAATAGGAAAATCTAATACTTTCACTTTGTAATGAAAGTATTTCATTATTTTTATTAATTTGATAAACTGAGGCATATAAGTAGTAGAAATGCACCTATAAACTATTTATCCGAATATTTTATTTGTCAGCAGTTCTTAATTCTCAAATTATGGAATGAACAGTGCTTCCTTCAATGCATTTTTTTTAAAGTCTTATTCTATTTCTTGTACAAGACAGTATAATGAAGGGCAAGTTTTTTTGCTAATAACTTGACTTTTTCATAAAAAAAATCAATTCACTGTGTCTCAAAGTTTTGTTAAGGTATGGGTTGTGGATTCGAAAATGCACCAAAACAATTAAAAATCCAAAAAATGAATTATTGTACTGACGGAAAAGGGGAGAAACTTATATTGAATACGAATTAAAAAGGGGGAAAGAGGATTAGCAAGTTAGTTTTATTATGTTTGAAGGAGGAACATATTTCTAACGGAAGAATTTCAAATGTTGTGTAAATTCTGGAGTTATCTAAAACATTAATAAAATAATTAGAAATAAAATATATATAATACCGTTACGTCATTTATTTTATCTTCTGTATATATATAAAAGAGATATTGTGTGTGTGTGTACATGCCCTTTATACATTCCTACACCACTGAACCTAGGAGGCTGACATTTTGCATGGGTCCCTCTTTTGAGCTTGGGCAGGCTAAGACGGGGTTGTCAATTTTTGGGGAGATCATTAGACTATACCTAAAACCCAAAAACCGTTTTTGCAGCTCAATGAGACTAGATAGGGGTTGAGTTATTTGTCAATAAGTGATTGGTGTTTCAAATAACAACTATAAGAATAACTATTTATTCAAAATAAGAAAAATTATTAGCTAAAAAAAAAGAAATTGTTGAAAATTGCAGTTTTGTTTATTTCATGTGCAAAATAAACAACAACTTCCAATGAAAAATGGGATTAGTAAACAGAATAAAGTTTGTATAAATTTTGTATGGAGATTCATTTGCATATATATTTGCCTAATAAAAATAGATGTTTAACTGAAATATTTTGTCATTTTCTGAATAATTTTTCCATTTTTTCTCTCTTTTTTTCTATTTTTTCATCAAACGTCAATTTTCAGTTTTTTTAAAGAAGAAATACTAAAAGATGATGGTTTATTTTTTTACAAAAAAATAATGACGCACCGTTTCTTAGGAGTATTTTCAATTTAAAACATTTTATTACATAATTTTTGCAATATTTGCAAAAATGAACCAGTTATTTCTCTTTTTTCCAATAACATTATTCTTCATAACTTTTTTGTTTTTGTATATAAGAAAAAAATATTGCTAGGTCTGTGTTTCTTTTACAATACTAATAAATGCTATCAACTATTTTTGTGCAAAGTTAGTAAAATTTTTTTTCCCAATATTCTTCTCAAATTACAATTTCGGAATTTTTTTAAGCAAATAATAAATGGACTTCTCATTTAGACAATTTTTTAGATGCATATATGGGTGTATTTTATTTGAAGTTTATAACGCATTATTTTTTTTAATATTCATAATACTACTACTAAGGTTACAAGAGGCAATAATATGAGTATTTTTTTCCTCTCCTTTCTTAGCCCGAGCAACGCCGGGTAATCCTTAACTAGTATATATATATAATACATTTTGTGTGCGTGTTCATTATAAGTGCCCACACTGTTCGATGTTAGAAAGCAGAATTCTTGCATTCGTGCCTCTTTCAAACATCGTCAGGCTAAGCCAGGGTACTGATTTTCGGGAGGGGGTCTTGTAAGGGGTAGTTATTTTATAACCAAAACAAAAAATAATGTTTTTGGAGCTCAAGGCGATTAGATAGGGGGTTAAGTTATGAATCAAAAAGTGACTGGGGTCTCAAAAAACAACTATACGACTAATGACATTATCTAAATTTACTCAAAATCAAAAAAAGTTACTGCAAAACAAAAAAAAACAAAAAAATTGGTGAAAATAACACCTTTTTTTTCACGTGCAAGAAAATGATTTTCAATGCAATATTAGATTCGCAGAGATATAAATTTCGTAGAAATTTGTCTTGAAATTCGTTTGCATATAAATTTGACTCGTAAAAATTGATATTTAATCTGAATAATTTTTCAAAAATATTTCATCACAAAACGATGCTTTTTGGACATAAAATATAGAACCGTAACACGATAATTTAGTTTTTTCAATTTGCAAAACATGTTCCGAACTTACATCATGACTACCATGGCCACGGCCTTCATTGTAATGACCTACAAATCTGTTCGAGGCTATTATTGCTTATGAAATAGAATATGTAACAAATTATATTATTTTAAGATATCACATAATAATTTTGAGTTATCTCTTCTTTGATTCCATGTAAATTAGTTTTTACATTGTTTAGTCATGCTAATGCAATTTTTTATGAACTATTGTATGTCAAAAAGAAACCAACAAATAAAAGGAATTTATCTTTACAGTCTATAAAAATCTAAGCCTCTATTGGCAAGTTTTATTATATATATGGTCCTCATACGAGTATATATCAAAATATGTTATAACACCCTTATATAATATTTTTTTCATTTTGTGTATAAAAATATACTATTTTAATGGGGGAAAAAAAGATGTTTTTCTCAAAATATTCTACGATTGTCGGCCCTAATCGACGATTGTAAAAATCTATCCATTTTGAATGATTTTGAGAACATAATACTTTAATTTTATTCAAATATTATAGTTCATTATTGGTATTAAGTAGTATTCAATGGAGATGCTACCTGTTTTTTTTATTGTTAAAGCCATTTGATGGTATTTATTGATTCTTTTTTTTGGGAGGGGGGGGGGAATTTTGTCCTTATGATTTAGTAAAAGTATCAACTTATGTGTAAGTGTAAAGGCTCTTTATGTTGTGTAAAAGTAGAGATTTATGTACAAGTTGTAACTAATTGAAGGAGATTGTTCAAGTTACAATTTATTCCTCTCATTACAATTGTTTAATTACATCACCACTAATTTTAAATAAGCAATGACTAATTGATATATTTAAGAGTAAAATAACATATCATCAATTAATAGGGATGTTAATTAAAATGACTGATGCTGTAATGATAAATGAGACATAGTAATTATTAAATTATTATTTATAACTGATTAATTTAACTGTCACTATTTGATCTTTATAATGTGCAATAAAATATGTTCTATTAATTACTAACTTTCATTAAATAACTCAAACAATACATCATTAATTGTACTATGAAAATGTACAAAATGGAAAAATTCCAAAACGGCCTTTCGGAGCAAAAGAAAAATGGAGGCTTGGGGAAATTATGCTTGGTTTTTGCCATTCTATGGATTGTTTTAAGAATCCAAAATATAATGGTGAAACTTGTATCCTTGTAGGATTTTTTGAATGACAATAAAGAAGAGATTGTGTTTGTCAAAAGTTAAAGATAAATTCAAATTTGCACCATCCTCTTTTATTTTAATGAATTGTCATTCAAAAGGGGAGAAAAATAATGCAATTGGAAGCTTAATATTGTAAATAAAGCCTTTTAATGATAAAAGTAAATGAAGAAAATACATTTTCAAAAAACTAAGACAAAACTTTGTTTATTTCAGGAGTTTCATGGATTTAGTTATAAGTGGTGTTGTGTCAGTCCTTATATATTCGGTTCAACCCAGTTCAGTCTTAGGACTGGTTCTATCAGTCCCTGGGATCGGTCCTTCGGACTGTCACTACCAAAACTGATTAAAAAAATAAAAAAATACAGTTGAGTACTTAAACAACACTTGTTGTAAGTAATTTCGTATGTTCAAAACTAAAAAAAAATGAGGCCTTTTGGTAAGAATATTCCGCCTCTGCAAATTTTCCTTCTCCTCCTCCGGCAATTTTCTGAGTACCATCAACTATACACACCGAGTGGTCAATTATAATCGGAACAATTTGAATTTTAAACTTCAAAACGATATAGTTTTTTAATTAATAATAGAATTTCATCAAAATTAATACTATAAATAGATGTTTGTCAGAGCTCTCTTAATCATTACTGAAGATGACCTTTGCAGCTATGAGGGATTCCAGGCGGCGGCAGAAGCCCTGACACGCACTGCAGATGCAGTCTTTTTTCATGACGTACCAGTGCCGGCTGACTGAGGCTTTGAGGGTCTTGGTGTTTGGATTGCGGGCAATACAGGCCTTCCCTTAGACATGAACCCAAAATGTGTAGTCGAGGGGTAAGCATAGGGTCTGTAGGGAAGCTAAAAGTGTAAAAAAAGAGTCATGTAATGTAGGAGAGGGGTTCCTTTAATTGCTGGTGTCAAAAGTGATATATCCACCCTCACAAGGCTTTTTCCATCCACTTTGTATATAGCTCTCTAGACATTCTGGTATGAAGCCCCAAGATATCTTACATGGGCCTTCGTGGACTTGAGGGGATCGGCCTGAACTGTTTTCTTTAACTCCACCGTTTCCAGTTTAGCCTCTTACAAAGAGCCCTTAATAATAATTGTATTTTTCTCATCAGAAGTATTTTACATTTTCCTTTACTATAATTAATCCCATTTTTGATTTAATATTAGTAAAATTTCCTTATACTCATCACAACTTGTAGCCGACATACACATATATTTCATTTTACAAAGGTATCGATTTATGTTTTTACACAAGTTATCATGT
Source organism: Lepeophtheirus salmonis (assembly GCF_016086655.4). Taxonomy (NCBI): domain Eukaryota; kingdom Metazoa; phylum Arthropoda; class Copepoda; order Siphonostomatoida; family Caligidae; genus Lepeophtheirus; species Lepeophtheirus salmonis. The sequence continues at coordinate 304,623 of NC_052144.2, read as the reverse complement.
GAAATATTATATCCCACCTCATTCAAAATATAAATTAATAAAATATTCATTATATGTCCTTATTTTATGAATTTTGTTTCTTAGTATGATGTCTATAGCATGCGATGATTCAATATTACAATATTGTCAAAACAACAATGGACAGTGCTGTTTAAAATATTCTCCATCCATATGCAAAACTAAATGAAGCCAAAAATCAAGGTGCTAATCTTTGATATTTGAAGAATGTTTGGGAGGAGAAGCAGCTTACTTATTAAGACGTTTAAATATATTAGCTGTGAGAAAAATCCCGAAAGACCACAGCTAATCGATTTTCAAGTCATCTTTGATTTAAAAAATACAAATATTGAAAAACAAGCGACAATGACCCAAAAACTAAATAGATGAATGTTTTGTCTATTTCAACTCTCAACTTCCCCCTTCTGCCCCCCTTAGGCAAGGCTTAAACAATAATAATTGTTTAATATGTCAATTCACTTCATCTTTAAAGATAGGGTGAGGATTTTCTCAGATTCTGGTGAGTTCTCGGAAACGAAGAGCTGTCATTTTGAAGTAAAAAAATATGGTAGGTCATTTTTAATGTAAAATAATTCCTTCACAGCTAATCGATGATGTCATCTTTGAAACTGTATGAAAAACAAGATATTGGAAAAACTCTCTAAATTATAGGGAGGGTGCAAACGTTTTACAATGAAAACAGTATGAAGATAAAAAATTCTAAATTATAGAGAGTGCAGTTTTACAATGAAGAATTTTTGAGACCAGTATCTCAACCTTTCTTAAATTAGTAGGGATATTTACAAATCCATTTAAATACAAACGTAGGGACCCTCCATGAACCTAATCATTCAATCCAACCACCCTTAGCCTTAGCTACGGCCTCCAACCTGGCGTGGAATCTGCTGCACGCCTTGAGTAAATGATATATACTCATATTGTTCACTGCCCAATAATGGAGGCTCTCAGAGAAGCCAAATTGTGTTGAACACGCTTGTTGGACTCCCTCTCCAAGGCACCAAACACGAAATAGTCCAAAGGATTGCAGTCCAGGGAGCTAAGGAGCCACATTTTCTTAGACCGGAATATCTCCAAATTGTCCGAAAGCCAATTTTGTACGCAGATCGGGCTGTCTTCTTCCTTGCTGGTTCCCATCCCTAGAACTCCTTTGCGACTTTGTACACGGTGGCAGAGGACAACTTCAGAATGTCGATGATTTCTTTGGGCCCACAGCCTGCACAGAATACGACAATGATCTCTGCTCAACGGTCATACTCTGAACTTATACACAATTGTCTGCTAAATCTGACAAACTGGTTTTTAAATGTACGACTAAGAGTTCCCAAGAAAAATTAGTTAAAAAAATTCTTAATTGTAAAACCGCATCCTGTAGATAAAATTCCTCATTCAAATACTTTATATTATTTTGTGTTGTTAATTTGACGGAGAAATTAGCTCCCAGATGAGAGAGCAAATTTCAAAATCTTATTATCCCGAAATTGATACCAAAATTCCACTTCAGACTGGAGTATATGAGTATATATTGGAATAAATTTATTCTATCATATTTTTGCCAAAAGCCTGTGAGTTGGCCAGAAACCCGACTTAGTAAGAACCCCGATATTTTCTAGCTCAATCCACCTCTTTTTTAGACATAGACGTGTAAATTTTGGGTAGCCAAACTTTTGGGTCCGCTTCCGAAACAAAAAATTACAGGGGTACTTGTCTCGAATTTTATGGGTATTTTACCGAAAGTTCGGACTTAGGTTCGATTTATAAAATATGACGGGGAAAAACGGGAAGTGTGATTAGATACAAATATATTTTAATAGACCATAAATCTTTAAGTTCTTTTATTAGTCAGTTCCGTTTAAAAAAATATATATATATACTTTCTTTAATGTAAATAAAAATGGTTTTTATTCGTATAAAATTTAATTGTTTAGGTCCCAAAGACATTAACATTACTAACGTAACATAAAAACTCTCTATATTTAAATGCTTTATGAAAAAAATATAATCTAAGTATATTTTAATTGTCATCAATTAAGTCTCTATTCACTAGGTATTAACTTTTTTTGTATGTTGAAACTCGTTTTATCTCTTAACTTATAAAAGTAAATTAACATCCATTTAGATTAGAGTGACAATAAAATCATTTATTTTTCCGAAAAGTAAATAACTTAGGTTAAAAAATTGTTCCTAATCGTAAAAAAACATTTAAGTAAAGTTTGAACAGAGGTAGCTCAATGACCCTAAAGTTTTGAAAATTTACACTTTTAAAGAAAAAACTTTGTATTTGCTTGAATACTGCCCATATACCTCAAATTAAAGCTTTTTTTGTAAATGAAATAATTTGAGCTTACTAAATTTAAAATAAAATATATTTTATAATTGTGTCAAAAAAAAATAGTTTACACATGTTCAAAATAACGTCAACTGAAGTAGAATTATAATCTAGCTTATAACCCTTTTTTTAATTTATTTAGCATATTGCAACCTAATTATTAGACTGTTAAGTATTAAAATTGCAGTAACGTTTAATTTACAATAAATTCAACAAAAAAATGCCATTGTTGTATGGAATATGGGGTAAAGTTCTTACTTTTCAAAGTATTTTAATGTAAAAAAAAAAAAAAAATGAAATCGATGTATTCTAAATGGAGTTATCGGTAACTCAAGTATGAAGGTCGTTCGAAGGCGGATAAACTTTAAGGCCCTCCCAAACGTACCCTCACACCTCCACAAGTCTAAAATTTCACACATGTTGCTTCTTTGTTGGGAGAGACACCCTGACTAAAAATGATCAAAATCGTTGATGACATGTCAAAAATTTCCAAAATGTGTACACTTAATATGGAATGCCCCTTGAGTATCCACGTCAGTTGTTTTTTTTTTTGTCAAAAGGGAAAGGAATGATATAAAAATGATCATATGGTAGAAAGTCATTTGTATTTTTGCTGCCGTCAAATTTAAATTATTATTTAGGGAATTGTTATTAATTGACATATATATTTAATTGATAATTTTATTCACGACTTAGTATAAAATGACACGAATTCTACACAAAAGGTCATAGATTGATAAAAATTAATATAATAAACCAAATCCTATTTGATACTCTGCTTGTAGAGGGTATGTTGAGTCCGCTCCTGAAAATTAACAATAACAGCTGAAAAGGAAAATACACTGAATCTTTGTTTATATGAAAAAGCTAATACTAATAAGTTGTTGTTAAGTATTTTGTTTAAGTTCGCGAAAATAGCGGCACCATCTTGTATTTATTATTGTGTATAAGCAGTTTCTACTATGATTGCTTATTGCCAAAACTTAGTACATCCGCTTCATCTTGCAAATAATAATTTGCACATTCCCTAATATTTAATTTTTTAAATATATATTATATTTTTTGTGGTTTTCTTGTAAATATTTCAGAAATAATATATTCACTGTTTTACTTTTATTGTGTACAATATATCTTTTGCTCTGTCTCAGTACAACAGAATTCCACTTATGTTGAAAAAGATCATTTAGTTTAGGCTGGACACTTGTGCGGTATAATGTGTTTCTTTCACACACTTTATGAAGAAGAATCCACTATCACAAATATGGGAATATGTTTTTAGATAGTCCTTAGAGCAAGGGGTCAAATTTGAGAGAACAGTCTCATTTTTTCTGCACATTACTTTCCTTATTTATGTATAATGTGCAAGGTTGTGCCAGGTTCAGGTTCAGCGGTTCTATCAGTCTCAGTTCTTTCATTTCAACGGTTTTGGCTTCAGTTCAGCTTGATCAATCTCGGTTCTTTTTATCCAGGCTCAGTTTGGTAACAGGGACTTAAAAAAAGGTGTTTTGCCTAGGAAATGATATTGGATATTAATCTGGCAGCAGCTACCTTATGCATAGAGTGCATAGTGCCCCAAGTTCCAACAGGACCCCCCAAAAACTAATGTTCCTTAAGAAAATGTTTTTCACAGAAGGGGCAGTGAGGGGAGGCTAGGGGGCCCAGGAAGATAGAAAATCGAGGATTACTTTCAGTCTATACATACACAGTACACATTTTTCGTATAAGCCTAACCTAAAAGCTTATTGGTGGGGCGGGGGGCTTGGTATAGTAAAGCTGGGGAAATCCTGCCTTAAGAAATATTATGAGCATCATATTATAGGGGGCCCGACAAGCTTAATAGAGGACCTAGATCCATGATCTACCCAACCCCTTTCCTCTTTTAATTACACCCTTTTGTGCCTAAAACCACATTTTCAGATCCATAAGAAGCCTTTAGCTATTTGGAGCTCTGATACAACTTTATCACCCTGGCAATGTAACAAAATTCAAAAATATTCAGAAAATTGACTTATTGATGAGAGCTAATTTATTTTTTATAATGTATATTGTATTTTCTTAACAACACAAGAACGGATACCAATAACTAGTATATTGCGTTCTTGGTTCGACTTTGTTTGTTCCACTTTTAGCGGTTCAAGAAGCAGATCTGCTAGACTAACAAAGGCACAACCTTTATAATATGGCTTGTGTCCTATGTACTTGTTGTAACCAAATTTAGGTTTTATTCAACTATATCTACAAATCTATAATAATAATAATTATAACTACAAACAAACATAATTAATATAAATATGTATAACCTCTATTTCATACCTAGCACATGCCCCCCCCCCCCATGTCTACTACTCTTCTTTTATCAAGGTAACATTATATATATTTATGTTATAAATAACATACAAAACAATTGAAATATTTATCACAGCACTCAACATTCAGACTTGAATTACTGTCTCAGGACTAAAGGATTCTACTGCATTCCTCGTGATATGCATATTGTGGGATATATTTTTTTCATACCGTTCATACAGGAGAATCATACATCACAAATGACTGTTGATGGTCATAATGTCAGCATTAGTTTCACTCAGCCAGAGAAAATATCTGCTATATTTTAATTTAGCCCACCGGAAAGGGTTGTACTTGCATCAAGTTGCAGTAGCCCGACTGAAAAAGTAAATATTCTTGGTACGTCGATTGATTGTTATTGAGAACCCTAGGAATGTTTCCATTTCTTATGATATTTACATTTTTATTGATAATCTTATGAATGAATTTCTATCGATTAAAACTAATTTATTACATTATACAAAGTTTAAAATATATTTAATACTCTGATATCGCTCTCCTTTCAACTACTTTCCAATAAAGCACTCATGTACAAATATATGAATCATAATATTTACATATAACTTGCATAAGTTTTATTAACATAAATGATTATAGAGTCTTCCACATCAATTCCTAGACGTATAAATTCATTTTTTAATGAATTTATTAAAAAAAAAACAAGATATATAAGACTTACATGTTCTATTGCTATTTTTTGCATATAAATGAACTTTGCCCACGAAACTTGAAAAGTCCCTTTACTTTTTGAATACACATTGTATAACTACAGGGTGAAACAACGAAATACAGTGCTTCAGACTTCAAGATTTTTCCATTTATGATAACCAAGAAACGTTTCACTTACTAGACAAAACACCACAATAGAGGCAACAACAATGATTTGGAGTTTATTAAATTTCACCAGAGTCAGAACGTAGGTGCACTGTCATGAGTATTTTGGTGAACAAAGACATGGATATTAGTAACGTTGAGGTCTCAAAGATGATAGGGCTCGACAGGAAAAGGGTTGTGGAGCTTAGTAAGGCCCTGCTAGAGACCAAGGATCCCAGGGGGAGTGATCACAAGGGAGGATATGACCGAAGTATTTGATATTCATTCTCCGAGCTCCCCTAAACTGAATCTGATGAATGATTTTGTTTGAAGCTACATACCTTGAAACCAAATTCGATAGAGGTTTTCACACTGCCTAGAAGTCCCACATCGACTCCATCATACTGAACATAAGTATCTCTACAGGGCTTTAATTTCTAGGGCTTGTGTATGTGGTTCATGGCCCGAATTAAGGATTTTATTAAAGGTAAAAGAAGCTTAATTGAGTGAGATATACTTTCAATGATCAGGGGCGTGTGCAGGTTTATATTTGGAGATAGGGTTTAAAAATTTTTAACCCAATTTTCTCATAGTTTTGGATCTACTGCTCAAATTTTTTTTTCCAATAAATCTGAGAAATGATTTTATGTTAATTTAAAAAGGGGGATTTTGTTGCTATATCCTCTTTAAACTGCGCTCTCCCTCATCCCTAGGTATGTCGAATCAGCGCAAAAGTGCATGGTGGTCAATGGTCCCTCGGTTTTGGTGACTATGCTCATCAACCAATATTCTGTACTTCTGATTGTTCATTGTAATAAAGACTATATACGATGAAGGAAAATTATTTTGATTTTCTTCACTCTATAGAGAAGAAGAAAAGAGATAGAAAAAGAAAATATATATTATACAATTTGTTATAACATTAAGCCTCATGTCTCAAATTGTATAAATAAATTATTTCAAGCTTCATGGACATAAGATGACTCGTTGCATACCCGTAGTGAGTAAGAGATTCCAAAAAACGGACATTCAAGGGAGTCCTCGGAGCAAATCCTTTTTCTTTCTCTCTCTCTTTGTTTCTATATCTTTTCTTCTTCTCTGTCTTTGTTTCTATATCTTCTAGCTGGGGCATACGAATGCTTATGGCTATTTATTATGTGATGAATTCTAAAATGACTTCGTTCCTTGAAATATTGTCGTGGCCTAATCTTAAATATACAACGATACAGAAAGTTTTTGGAGAAGCTCTTTTTAAAAATAAAATTAAACTTCATACTTTCTGCTATCAAATGCGATACTTTTAAGCTTTTTGAATCTATTCGTCTTGAGGGTATGAACCTCTGAATAAAGAGCACCAATTTTCCAATTTAAATAAAGATCACTCGAGTTAAAAGTATGAAGCAGACATTTCAAAAATGGTTTTAGAATTTTTTAACATTCAGCTTTAAAATATATTAACATAATTTGTAATTTGAACCTTAAAAATATCCAAAAATAGCAAAAAATGTTAGCCTTTTTCTGAAGGCCACGAAGCTATTAAAGAACACATAAGGCCATGTTTGGAATCAAGGGATCAAATTCTATTAAATAGAGAATATACTGTTTTTGTACCATTTTTGCTCTTGAACAGTGTTATTGATAAGTAAAAAGTAAGTGTTCAGATTTAAATAAACCACATGGTATTATATCTATACACTATGCCATTAAGACAAGCCACCATTGCAAGAAGTGCTTCACAAAAAAATAAAATCTACTTATATCTTACTTTGTTATTGTATAGAATATATTTATGGTTGTAAAAACTCGTAAAATTATTTATTATCATGTATTGTTTTAAGCTTTCTACATTTGATAAATTATGTACTTGTAGTCTACCTTAAAAAGTTAACAAAAAAGTTAAATTAAGAAATAATAGATTATATACTTAATTATTTATAAATACTTTTTTGGGGTGTCTGTCACCTCAAGCACTGATGCCATCCTTGCAAAATTTTGAAAGTCTCATATTTTTGTTCAATCTTCCAGGGAATTACATAATTCATCATATTCTTCTGGTCCCCATTTTTTTTTTGAAGGATGTTCATTAGCACATAATCTCATAAATTACTAACAAATTTGTTTAAAGAATGTTCTTGATGCGTTCAACGACTTATTTGAAAAAAAAAAAGAAGATGATTTATTCTCTAAAGAAAATTCCTTCTAATTTAATATTGAATGAATTTAAGAGAAATATCCAGTTGTATCACCTCCCACTGATCACATAAGAGAGAATGATTTGATTTTAATTTTATGACTAAAACTTTATTACTTACAAAAAGAATATTTGAAAAATATTGACGCAGAATGAAAAAATTAGAAATTGAAGTTGTAACTTCTGTGGAGAAGTGCAAAAATGACTCTTCATAAATCAGAAATTATTTCAAAAAATGATTCTTACTTTATGGAATAAAATATATATTTACCAATAACTATGATAAAAGGTCTATGAAACATCTGATAGAAAACGGGTGAGGGTTTTTCTAGTTTGTAATCTGAAAAGGACTTTTTATTTTCAAAAGCTGCGTTCCATATTTTTTCATTCTTATTGAAGGAACATCTAAGTACTGTGTAATAACTACTGCATGATCTCATGAAAGACAGAGTGTAATAATGAGAGTTAGTTTGACAGTTTTATAAGTAAATCTATGTTGAACTCCGAGTAGAAATGAGGATTGGCAACAGAGGAATACCAGCATACAGTTTGTGAGGTAAATCGTGGCTCTTTGATAACACTTTTGCAAAATGAAAAGGAATACACCATTGAGGCTTTATCACAGACTTCTTTATTGATATATCTTTCTATTTTTCATAATAATTTCCTATGGCTGCCACCATGGCCTTACTTCTGGAGGCCTTGAGGGCATTCATATTTCTGTGAGGGATAGCACAGGCTATCTTCTCGACTACATCCAAAATGCTATAATCAAGGGGGAACAGCCTGGAGAGGAGGGTGCCACAACCGACATTTATGCTTTAATCAAGTCAACAATTTCTGGTCTTGCTATACCCGGTTTGGCTTTTGTTGCAGTTGAAAGAGGTTGTTCATGTCGTTGTACATACAAGGCCTTCACATACCTTCTCACAGTCTAATCACTGACATTGAAAGCCTTGGGGTGCTGCCTAATCGACTTGGCAGGACTGGCTGTGATCACCGTGTCCACGTCCTTCATGATCCCGATTTTCTGCTGTCTATCGCTGCCAGCCTAAGACTCTCATGATCTTCTTAATACTCATTTGGGGGCGGGGAAAATCACATACCCTTTGCCTTTTCGCCTCGATGCTGACAAGTGTTGATGTTTGAAACATAGTCTAGTATACTAAAATATTCACCTATAAGTAATCTAGATTTATTTAATGTCGAGTCCATGGTTCTACATTGTAAACTGTATATGTTCTTGATATATGTAGAGTGGGATTCTTGTTTATTTCCATCTTAACACAGCTGCTTGTAGCTGATCTAATAAACCACCATGCCTGCTAAACTGTTCTTCTCCCAAACATTCACACATTGTCAGGGTGATCATTGTCATTTTATGCTTCTTTAGTCAAATTTTATACAGCACTGACTATATATGTAATAATTACAGGCTATGCACTTATTTAGATTCCTTTAATATATGTGATGTTTATTCATAGCTAATTAATCATTTATTAATTAAATACATTCAATTTGTTGAAACCAAATCCCTTATGTTACTAAATAATTAATTTTTTCTTCAGAAAAAAGAACAAGGTCTAATAAAAAAAAGTTATATCTCATTTATTTATAATGAAGATAAATCTGTTTTGTAGTTTTTGTAGGGAAACTACCTTTAGCAATTCTTTTGTGACTAACATATGAGAATGGAATGTAAAAAGAAGCAATATATTGTACAAATAATAATTATAGAATTTGGATATCTCAAGGGGTTTGTCAATATCTTTATTTATGTACATAGATCCATTTACTATACAGGTTAACATAAATTGACTTTTTCCAAATTTTTGAAAAGGTTTGATATATGATATTTCTAGTTGTAACTTGACATATTAATTACTAATATTTAATTATTTTTCTTGCAGTAAATCAATTTATCAAAAAATTAATACTTTCTTTCACTCTGCAGAAGAGAATTGGTGATATAACGGCACCTACTGCACGGCTGTCCTAGGAATCAATTACATTCTTGGCCTAACAACAAAACTTCTAATAGACTCCTTCAAAATCTTGATTAATAGATAATAACTTCTCCACCACATTTAGACCATTAAACGTTGATCAGATCATCTCAAATGTTATTTTTATCCTTTACACTAGAGGTCGCAAGATACAACGGAGGGGTCACGATATGATTTTCAAATTATGATTTGTGGTATCAAAACTTGTATAATGATAAATGTTCATATTTTTATAAGTTTCTTCTGGATAATTTTAAAAAGTGTTTTCAAGTAGATAGTAGTACTCCACAAAAACATTACTTTTACCGCCTTATCTAATCATCGGTTGTCTGACCTGGAAGATGCGTTGATAAACCTTTCATGGGTCAAAATGCTACAAACAGATTTTGACTCTAAAAAGTTGACAAATTCTGGATTTTTGTGATGAATGAGTACCCACTCCTGGCTAAAAAGGCTTTTGATTATTCATGCCGTTTGTCTCAAGTTATATGTATATGTGGAGTTCCTGTGTCCAAAATTAAACCTAGAATAGACCTTGCTCAACGCAGAGTGCAAATCCGTCAAATTAAGACCTTGATTCATTTATAAACCGATTTGTACATCTAGAGCCTCAAATGTTATTTTTTTGTGAGTCTCATTTTTGACGTTATTTAACCCAATAATAGATAATTGGTAATATTGTAAAGATTCCAAGTAGTACATACATATATTGCTGATTAGATTGACAATATGTTCAATTATTTCGTCGTTGAATTCCTTATATTTTTAAATATATGTAAAATTAAAATCGTTATTTTTGATCAATATAGTCAAATAACTTCTATTATCTGCATTTAGGTTGAGCTTTATAGGTTTTATATGACCTTTCAGTCATCTATATTAATATCTCAAAAAGAGGTGTAGTGATAGCACATTGTCTATACAATATTTTAAGTGTCAAACTAATTTTTTTTTGGAACGACTGCTCTACACGATACACAACAAACAGGTCTCTTATACCAACAAGTTTATCAAGACTAATTTATTGGAATCTGGACTCGTCACATATAGCCATAATTAATTTAATGACTTTTTTTTTAGAAAGTAATTGTTCAATCTATTTTTAAAGGTATTTTATCTGGGGAAATGTATTTTTTCAAATGACCTTCATTTCGTTTTTTGTGAGTCAATACATACATAATCAAAAATTACGAAGGACATTCTATTTCACAACTATTTTGGCTCTTAATGGCATTTGACATCGTTGAAGTTCGATGTTTATAAAATTAGTTATATACCACAGGGTATGAAAAGAACTGGATCATATATAGATGACAGTCGATGTGTACAAACCTTCAAAAGACAGCTATCAAAATTTCAAACTGATTTTGATGGGAAAAAATAAAAAAATACTGTTCAAGCTAAAAAGTAAAATACTCCGCTCTATAATGCAAATAAAATGACAATAATAAAAAAAAACATTTTGTTTTTCTAGGAATGAAATAAAAAATAATTATTTTTTAACAATCACTTCTTTTATAGTTCCCTCATATGGGAATAAAAAGTATCTGCGAATATTCCTGGGTTGATCTTATCTAGTGGAACACATTTGATTATTTTAAATCTTTCAAGAGTAAAATTTAAACAAGAGGTTTTGTGACTACATTTATTTACCAAAATCATCTGAAAATAGTGCTACGCACAACTTTGATTAAATAAATGAGCATTCAACTCTAATAATAGCCACAATACGAGGCTTAAATCTCTTGCAGACATTGCCCTTGTAGTCAGACTCGAGCTTGGTACACTCCTTCTTGATGGAAGCCTCTAAAGACTGGGCACACTTGTGAGGAGTAGCACACACCCTTTCTTCCAGAGGTGCCTAGATAGAGTAGTCCAAGAGGCTTGCAGGCCCGAAATGTTGTGTCTGTCAACGGCATAGGTCTTAGCGGTGCGATGACACGGAGCTCTGTCCTATGTAAAAAGAACGTTGTCCCCTAATTTTTCTCGTTCATTTGTTTTTAATTGAGTTGAAACTTTAAATAAGGAATTTGGAGTCACTAAACCTATTTTTCACGTGTTTGAAGATAATCGACGAATACATTTTTAATTTGTTAAAATTTGAATTAGGAGATCCACTCGATAATATCCTGTAATTTCAACTTCTCTCCTGTTTTTTATTTTAAATGTGAATAAGTATTTTAGTGTCATTTTTTCTTCTTACTCAGTTTTTTTAAACATACTAAAAATAATATATATAATATTTATTCAGTTATTTGTATAGGAATAAACTGCTAGGTATTGAAAAAACAAAAAACAAAATGATTTTTCCATGTTAATAATCTTTTTTATAAACTGTTTGAGAAACATTTTGTCTATGGAAAATACTAAAAAAATGCAAATCCTTTATTTGAAAATGAAAGATTAATTATTATTTGTGCTTCACATATGTTTTATTTTATTCTTAAATATATGTAAGACTAAGGCGTAATTTATTTCGAAAACACATATATAATAAGGACCAAAAAATGTAAATAGCATGACTCAAACATCAAAAAAAGTCATTTTATAGAACGAAAAAAACAGAACAAACTCAAAACAATTTGTAATATGTTTAAAAAACGATATTAAGCAATATTTTATATTCAACATGTCCTCTTTCAATGGTGTACCACGCTGCCAATATGGGAGCTCAGAGCAAATCCAAATTTGTAAGAGTGATGTGCTAGACCTCCTTCTACAAGACACCCGAAACTGCAAAGTATAGGAAGTTGAAGTCAGGCTGAAGGAGGGCCACATGGAGGGAGGCAGAAGCCAGTTATATTCTCCTGCAAAAGTTTTGGTTCTTTTTGTGTGACACGGGACAAATGAAAAACTTGTTTATTTGTGTTTCAGCTGTCGTATGGTTGCGTATTATAGCATCATAATAAAATAAGGGGGATTAAATGCTACTGTCAGTATTAGGTCCCATTTCTTTATATTTATAGTTAACTATAAGACTCGCAATAAATTAATTTAATCTTTAGCAGATTTAAGATTTGTTCTTATTCCAAATTTAAATAGTAAAATTTATTATACATTCTGTAGTATAAACTTTGATAGAAACTAAATTGATATGAAAAAAAAAAAAAAAATCGAAATCAACGTTTTTTATGTATACAGAGAGGGACAAAAAAAAAGTGGACTGTTAATTAATGTTAATTTTTTCATGTATATAGCAAGGTTTAGGATTATTTTTTCTCATTCTGGTTCAGCCATCTTTTTGCATAAGAAAACTATAATAAGTATTTCTTCCTCATGATTGAGCAAAATGCGAAAAGATGCTGAAGTTTAGGTGGCCAGGATTATGGACATTATAAAGTGCTCCAGGAGACTGGTGTAGGGCACAATTTATAGAGAAATCTGGAGTTCCTGTCGAGCCTGAAGAAGAAGGTAAAGGAACAGTCAACCAAATCGATGAATCGCCTCCCTAACGACTTCTCCGTGGTCGCTAGGATGTTTAAGAGGGCCGTGAAGGACGACTTGGGATTGTATTCCTACACGATGATCCTGCACCACCATCTGACTGAGGTCATGGAGGCCAGGAGGCTCGAGAGTCCACGTTTTGCTGCCCAACCATGAATAAACTCAAAAATTATAATGATTTTGTATAAAAGTAATAAATCAATACACTATTTTGAAAGTAAATAGTATGTAACTCAAGAAACATCATCAATATCAAGTTTTTTATTCAAATAATACTTTCTACATAATTTGAAAAAATAATATTTGTAGATTATAAACGTTAAAAGATATGGGAAGAAATAAAAGTTCAATCTAAACTAAATTTTAGAGCAATAATCGATAATTTTTTATTTTGATACGAGTATATATTATTGGAAATTATCAAAGTTTACAAATATATTTCTACATTTATATCTTATTTTATTGTTATCCATGTTTTGAACGTAGATTTGTTGTCGTAGAATAATCTCTTTTTGGGGTTGTGAACAACCCCAAAAATTATTTAATAATGATTCTATAGTTAGTGAAAAATATATATCGTATTAATCTCACTCATGATCACTTAATCAGATAATGAGGATTGCCACAACCAATATGGACATCACATTAACGAGCAGATTATAGTCACTAGAGTAATAATACCAGGGTTGCCATCAAGGCTGTACGGCGGCCAAAAGTGTAAAAAAAAAAGAGTTCAAAAGAGCTCAAAAACTCATTAATAAGAGTCTTGCATTGGAAGAGATGTGGTTCTTTCATTTATGGTGTCAAAAGTGGCCTCTCCACCTTGACAAGGCTCTTTCCAACCATTTTCTTCCTCTCCAACGTTCCGGATTTGCTGACACCCTAAACAGTGCTCTTGAAGACACCCAACTGCTTAGAGTGTCCGAATGGAAATTCGTCTATCATTTTCAAGTGTTATTTTCTCGACTTGTACGTAAACTAGAAAGCTCATGTTTGATTTGTTTTGTGACTAATTACTTATGTTTTAATATATTGAAATATGAAATTATTTCAATGACTCAACCTTCAATAATTATTGAATTAGTAAGTGTTCAATGGAGCCCCCGGTACAAATTTCAACTACGCACCCGGTATATTGTTCATTCATAAATGAACTTCACTGAATTTCCTATATTTGTTTATTTAGTATTTATGTATGTTCTATAATTAATTAGTTTATATCAGTAACATAACTGCTAAATTGTAAATATGTATATTTAATGGTTTTCTCAAACAAAAAAATAACCCAATACTGTTATAGTATTTGTAATTACATAATGAACAAGCAGTTCAATATTATGGAATAGCTTCTATAATGAAAATAAATATATGTATAGAAAACAATTTCTGATAATATAGAACTGGGCTAGAAGAGTCAAATGTATTTTTATAATAGAATAGTCAAATCTATTATATGTATATCATCAAAAAGTCTAAATATACCGAGTGGTCCGTTTCAAACTCAAAACTTTTAATTTTAAACTACAAAATATAATTTATTAATGAACACTAGAACTTGAAGAAAATTAATATTAATACAAAAACATAGCATATAATACGAACAGACACAATGAACCCATTTAAAGCTTATTTATTATTCACAGAACTTAATACTTATTACAGAATAATTAAAGGATCATTGATTCCCATATTTACAAGGTTAATTAATTCAAACTTGTGTCCAAATAAGTTACATAATCTAATTTCAACACTGCTTTACCAATAAGTAATAAGCTACTAACAGGAAACCAAAATATATTATATTATACCACAATTTATATGTTCTTTCCGATCTGAATTGGTCATATATAAAATGTACTTTATTATAAACCTGTAATAGTACCCGGCGTTATCCGGAGTAATTATGCATCGACTACAAGACAAATGTTGCTCTAATTTGCTCTAATAATATAGAGAATAACCCCCAAAAATGCACAATGTTACCCTCCATTTTTCGTAAGCACACTCATATGCAGTTATTCAACACTTATATGTTCTCTCCTCAAGAATGAACGAATAATAAAAACATGTAAATCTGGCGGTTTTTTAGCTCAGCCATTAATTAGTAACTGGTAGTATAAAGAACGAATTTTCTTTTCCTTAGCAGTTTTCATTATTATTCAATTCCCGAGTAGTGAACATCCTCTCCTAAATAGATTCAACTACAATCACAAAAAACCTGTTTGAACGTTCGTGTGTGCTCATAAAAGACGGAGCGTAACCTTAAGGATTTGTTGCGGAGATATAATTGTAAGTCCTTGTTGGACTCAGAGTAGAATTGGGGATCGACATAGGAGTAAATCTTTCAAATGTGTTTGTTTATATGCCTTTATCCTTCATCTCTTGTCAAAGCTGATTGTATCTGATCTAATGAAACGTCATGAGCTTTATTCTTTCTCTCCTTCAAAACATTCTTCAAATAGTTAGGATTACATTTTTTAAGGTTTGTTTACTTAACATACCCGTTCTACACCGGATTTTTACCTTTGGTTATGACTGATGTGCAGCTTGGTTGTATTTTAGTATCTAGAACGCTACCTAAGTGAACATAAGCTTCACACGATATGTGCTAAAGGCAAAACGCCTGCGATGTTTTATTAAAATGACTAGATTGTTCATTCTTAGATCAAAAATATGAATATGATATGTATTAGGGAGATTTATATACAGTGTACCATGAATACAATGCTTAATACTACATGTAAAACTCCAGCAAGATTTTGTTAATATGACTATATTACTTATTTTATAATAAAAAATGACTATTTTCCATTCTGACATACAATTTAAATTCATACATGCCAAATAAACTTTACTTCATTAATATAGATTATGCTTTGGTAAGCAAGAGATATCATAACAAAACTCATTTTTAACGATGAAAAAAACGTGTAATAAACTGTAAGGTATTTTAAAGATTAATAGTTTCTGTTATTTTCTGACGGGAAATTCTTTGAAAGAGTAAAAAAAACAGAGCATAAATCTACTCATTGTATGACTTTTCTGAAGCATGCCACATTTTAAACTTGAACAAAAGTATGTAACTTTATGCATATTCGTAATTTTTTTCCCTCAGATTAACAATGACCAGATTTTTCATGCCTTTACAGCCCTTCTACAGACTCACTAACCTCAAAGTTTTTGTACTGAATAAAGTAAACACCAATTTTAATATTATTATTTCTTATAAAATAGCCCTGTAACAGCATTTTGAAACAGTCTAAGGTGTATATGTATTACACAAAAGCACTTATATATAAGAAGTTCCTTTTGTTTTAGTTTATACTTTTTATTAATTTTTTTTTATTTAAAAGTGTTTTTATGAAATTGTTTTATCCTTGAAATAAAAAGTCACTCTTTAAATTTCGTTTGTATTTTTATATTTAATAGATTAAAAAACAACAACAATATGCCTCAGGTATTAAAGCTGTATATACTGTTATATAAATAGAACAACAAGACTTAAAATGAATATATGGATTTAGAATGATATACGCAAGTTTAAGTAGGAAAGAGATTGATTGAATGAGTAATTTCAACCAAATAAATCAACCTTTCAAACATTACTAAAATGATAAAGTTGTCTAGAGGAATATTTTCGTATTGTACGGTGATAAATTAGACTTCCTAGACAGGCTTGTTAGCGACGTCCACCAAACACTCAAATTAAAAGCAGTACAACGCTTTAATGAAGTAATTGTTAGACTCGGTTAGGGGTACACTATATAAGTTTACCCAACACGTCATAATTTCTCTTTCTATCTGAAAATTTGAGTCAGAGACTACGGAAAGTTGAAAGTCAATTATTGCAACCTTTAAATACTAAGGAAATAACTTTGCAGAGGAGAAATTCGGACAATTAGCACATTGGAGGATCATGAGTTTCTCTCTTATGGAGTCTACAGGGGAGATGGGAGGAAAAAGAAGGACTCGGAGTCAGTCCATAGACTGAGGAAACAGGCCGGAGGTGATCACATCGTAGAAATAGTTGTAGTACTTTACATAATGAGATGTGATCTCCTCCGACCTCATGCTCAGCCCACGGATCGAGCCCTAGTCTTATACAGTGTACCCACAGGTTTGACTGTAAAGTGAGTGGAATTAATAAGTAAAAATGTAAATAATTCATCCAATGTCAAAAGCTTTAAATAAAAAAGAAACCATGATGATAAATCATTTTACGAGCTTTTTACGACCATAAATATATTGTTTAGAATAACAAAGCAAGATCTACATTAGAGTGTTCGCTATTTTAGAAAGTGGGCCAAATCCAGAATTATCATGGATCACAAAATGTGTTTAGGGGTTGGTAATTACCTCCTACTTTTTTTTCTGTGCCATCAAAAACCGTTACCCTCCATACGGTCAAAGTTCCAGTGTACCGGAAGTACTTCAAAATGAGATCAAATAAAAAAAAAAAAGAAATAAATCTTATAACAATTATGGCATATGGTAAGAATAAATGATTTAATAATTTTTTTGAATTTGTTTGTAACTTTTTTGACTTTATCATGCAGTCAGTTTTGTTAGTTAAAACTCATAAATTAATTATTGACGGCATACAAATATTAATAAATAATTATTCATTTTCTATTTATTTAGCATGTTATATTATTATATTTAAATAAAAAAACTACTATAAATCTAAAACTACTTTTATCGGATTACAATAAATTTTATTGTATAAACTTTTTTAGTAATTAGCATACAAATGGGCGTATACATGCCCATTTCAATACTCAGTAAATTAATCCATAAAATCAGACTTTTGAAAGTTTTTGTTCAATTTTGATCCTGAATGATGTGTAACAATTAACTCTTGATCATATATTTTCTGGGATTCTTTTGTTCCTGATGCAACATGTCTTTCAACGTTTGAGAATAGCACAGAATACCTGGTATAGTTAAATCTTCATTGTGCTCATTTTAATAATTCATTATTTGTTGTATTCAATGATAGAGGAGGTTCAGTTTTGTAATTTTTAGTAATTGTATTCCAGTTAATTAAATTTAGATAACTAATGGAACGTAAATTTAGAAATTCTTTTGTAAGAAAAAATTGTCTGACTTGACCTTTTTGTCTTCTTTTACGATATTCTAAGATGATATCAGCTGCTTTTTCTTGTCCTCAGGTTTGAGTCGAACAACGCACATACAGGGAGCGGGGATCAGATTTTACTTTAAACCTTGATAACTTGAAGACGGTTACCAAATAGGAAAGCTATTCTCGTCAACTGACGATACGTAGTTCAGTTAGCATCATGCCGTCATCATATCAGGAGATAAAGAGCTATAAGTGGAACGAGGAGCTTTCGAGGTCCGCCGTAGTCATGGCATTGGTTAATAATGGAGGTGAAATCTCCAATTCAACGATTGCTTCAACCTTAGGAGAAAATTTACGGACTGTTCAGCGTATCCGTAAGAAGCTAGAGGACACCTGGGATGTTGATGCCACCATAAGAGGGCACCCAGGAGGAGGGCGCCGACAGGAAGGTCAGGGACACCGACTTTGTCGACAAGGTGAAGAAGATGGTTGAGGATGACCCTACCAGGTCCATGAAGGCCATTGCGAGGGATCTGGGCTGCCATGAGAAAACATTAAGGGACTGTATATCTGAGGATTTAAGGTGCAGGAGCTACAAGATGCAGGTGGGCCAGATCTTGACCCAGAAGGCAAAGGACAACAGGCTGATGAAGTCAACAAAATTGCTCAACAAGCTCAAGCACCCAAAGCAGTCCGGGATGCTGTGGTTTTCCCTGATGAAAAGAATTTCTGTCAAGATCAGAAGGTCAACAAGCAGAACAACAGGTGGATAGCCACCTGCACCAGCCATGTGAGGCATGGTGTTCAAGGTGGTCAGCAGTGAAGGTCATGTTATGCCTCCCCACATGTTTGAAACGGGTCTAAAGGTCAATACAGAGGTCTACCTTGATGTTATGGAGAAGGTGGTTCTGGCCTGGATCCAAGGGGTGGCCGGAGACATGCCTGGGTGTGGCAACAGGACTCAACACCCTGCCATGTGCCCAAAATCTCTATGTAGTGGTTAACCGAGAACTGTTATGACGTCGTAACCAAGGATTTGTGGCCTCCAACTCTCCCGACCTTAATTCTTTGGACTATTTTGTCTGAGGCTATGTCGACAGACATACCAACAGACATCCCCATAGCACCAAGGCCAGCCTGATGGACTCTATCAAGGAGGTATTCGGCAACATGGACAATGAGATGGTCAGAAGAGCCTGCGGCCGGTTCAGAGGCCGTATTGAGGCCGTTATTGATGTCAACGGTGATTATATCGAATGAATGGCTACTATAGACCTATATGCTCGTCATAGTTTTGATTTTCAATAAAAAAGTTAAAAATGTATATTTTGTGTTGTTTTTTGTAGAAAAATATTTTGGCGACAATTTGATCCCCACTCCCTGTATAAGGACATTTTCTGGATATTTAAAGAAGGAATTTGACTTATTTTTTTTGTGAAAATCATTTGACAATAGAAGCTTATCTTAATATCTTGGTGTACACGAGTGTATACCGGGTAAAAACTTGAAACTTACACACTTGTCCCATATTGATTTGAGAATTTCTATGTGGGAATATTGGAACTGTCTGTAATGGTATAGCCTAGCAATGTATCTCATGCAATTGCTGCTTTTTAAATCGTAGGAGAAATGTCATTGCAGCGAAAGAGCCATTATACGATCCATTTTCAGTTATTGTCCTGAGCGAAGTAGGCTGTGGCTCAAGATTTCCAGGTCTACTCTCTCTTCAAAGTTGTGATGTCGCCTTTCCCCTAAAGCATAATGTTTTCTCTACGATAGGGATTATGCTCTTGTGATTATATGCATGATATTTCTTCCTTCCACACTTTCTTATTTGTTTATACTGCGTATCACAGCGAATCGTGAATAAAACTTTGGAAAGATTTCATTAACTTAATAAATAGTTTAGCAATTTTGTTCGTAATGGTAGAGTTTTAATCATCAAATATAGCACTTTGAGGACATTTAAAGGAATTTTATGGTAGAAAATACCAAATGGGAAGCTTTTTTGACATAATTAGAGCGAAAAAGGCTTAAAATATGTTATTTAGTCACAAATTTGAGTTATTATTAATAATCTTTTATATTATTCAAATTACAAATAAAATAAAGAAAAATATATAAATAAATGTTGTTATTGTAAACTACAAAGTGTAAACAAAATATGCACATCAAATTTGTATAAACTTTCCTGTATATAGTTACTTTTCGATTTGAGTTATGCATTCATTTACAAGTCTTGTCATGCATTTTAAGGTTCATTTCCTTTTGGCTAAAAACCAAAAACTGTTGATAACCCTTGTTTTATTCAAACAAAGTATCGTAACAACACAACTTTATACCACTTTAATTTCTTCGAATGTATTTTCTTAAGGGTTTTTGTTGCACAATTCATGTTAATCCGTATCCCAATAACCAGTTATATACATATATGTAAATATTGTTTTTTATTACATAAATACACTTTTTGTATGTCTGTTCATCGTTATTTCTATTGTAAACTACCATAATAAAAATACCGACAAATATTCATCAAATAAAGTATATCATTTATGTATTGAACACAACTATTATTTTAAAAATTAAATAACATTTACTTGTGTTCAGGGGTGTTCTAAATTAATGTAACGCATAAGCCCCTCTTGGACCCCTGGAAGTACATTGCTCTTAAGACGTCCTGGGACCAGGTGCCATTGAAATGTGAACACTTAATGACGGTTGAGTTAGTCAAATTAATTCATATTTTGATATATTAAATTGTTATCAATTATTTACAAAACAAAACAAACATAAGCTCTCTAGCTTACAAACTAGTCAAGAAAATAAACACTTGCATGTGATGGACGAATTTTTATTGACGCACTCCAAACAGTTGGGTGTCTTCAGAGCCACCGTTTACGTCGTGAGGAAGTCCGAAACGTTAGCCGCTCCCAAAAGTCTAAAATTTCAAACATAATGTATTTTTCATGAGATAAACAAATTGACTGGATTTTACTAAATTAAAATGTACATGGAAAACAACATTGTACAAGTCAATCCACAAGTTGATTTATCCTATTTCTTGTTTGAGGGCTAACCTTCTAATACCCTACAAGTACGATCAATGTTAAATTGATATCTCAATGGAATTACTTACATTTATGTCTATTGTATTATGTTTGAAAAGCCCATATTTGGATAATACAGGGTTGATGTTTTCTTGGAGTACACATTTGATTATTTTCTATTTATCAAGAGTAAAATTTGGACAAGAAAATTTGTGAGGACATTTATTTAACAAAATCATCTGAAAATAGGGCTTGACACGACTTTTATTCAATATGTGAACCCATAGCTCTAATAATTTCCCTTACAGACCCTGACTATATGGTTAGACTCGAGCTTGGTCAACTCCTTCTTGATGGAAGCCTAAGGTAAGTTGACACTTATGTGAGGTGTATCACAAACTCTTTCTTCTCGATGCACCAATATATATTAATCCATAGGGCTCACGTATGGAGAGGAGGGTGGCCACATGATGAGGTCCTAAAACTCTGGAAAGTTGTATCTCAGGAAGCCAATTCCACCGATAATTAATTAAATGGATAATATGACTTATTTGAACTCATTTTTGAAGACAAAATGACGGTTACAAATCAATAAAATGGACTAGACAAAGTTGTTTAGACAAATAAAAAAATAAAAATAGTAAATAGATATTACAAATTTGCAGATTTGTACAGGAAATTAACTTGAAAGTAATAATTTAGAAACAACCACATTTTTAGTCCTCCAAACATTTGAATTGTATTATGAGTCAAATTTGTCGGTTGGGGTGAGTGTAAATTTTTTACTAAATATTTGTTTTTTGTTGAGTAATATTGTTTATGACAGTCGAGTCCATATTTTCTGAGTCAAGTTTGAGTCATCACTATCCGTTCTGGGTCCATTAAAAGGCACGAGTCCGGACTTGAGTAGTAGTTTACACATAATTTGATTTCTAGGGTTTTTTTAAAATCATTGAAGCAATTGAAATTAGGTCAGAGGCTGAGGGGCGAGGAGGCTGACTTTAAATATCTAACAAAAGATGGGGGTCTCGAAATAATTGAAAAAATATATGTTTAAATTTGAACACATTTTAAAAAAATGCAATTATTTTTTTTTATCAGCATTTTTGCTTTGAATTTTTGTTCCTTATATATCATTTAGAAAAAAATATAGTTCTAGTTTTACTGTTCAGTTTGAACCGAACTCCAATAAAAACTCACATCCCTACATTCAACCCCTTTTTTCAAAAGCACGACTACTTTTTTATTCACTCACAACAGTTACTCTCAAGAGGGAAAGTACTTTTTAAGGCAAAAACATTGTAGACTGCCTCCTTTATTTTGCTTGTTGCCCACTGTTAACTATTATTTAGATATTCTACAATGAATTGATATTTTTATCAACCTCGTAATCAATGATTTAGTATGGAATGAAAAAGATTATAATCAGAAGTTGAATCATGACCCGTAATGAAGCATATTTGATTAAAAATAAAGCTATACCAAGAAAAAAGTGATTGATTCAAGAAGATTATCAAGAACTGGTTAATTTGATAGGCCCAATTTTAATGGAAGTAAGGATAAAAAGATTTTTATATGTGGTCCGTCAACACAGAAGGAACTAAAGTTATTTTTCTCCAAGGTGAGTTTGGATTACATTTGTATTCTTCGACAAATTATTGTCCATTTATTTCCAAAAATTATTATTATTAACTTTTTTGAAGTGAGCCTTTCACTTTAAGTAGACAAAATTCTTCATTCCAATAAAATAGTCAGAAAGTGACATTTGTTAAAAAAGTTGGCCATTTCTTGACCAGAATATGTCTTTAAAATCAAATAAAGGTCATAGACTATCAGAGCTAGGAAGGTATGCTACACCCACAGTTTGGTACGAACTGTGGTACACCCTTTACGGTATACGGTTCGGTAAAGTAAAATAGTAAAATGTGCCATTTTAATAGAATTAATGTACTTTTCCATGTTTGTTCGACATTTTATTCTTACATATCTATTTATTTACTGTACAAATAAATTATTTCTGGATATACCTTACTACTCTAAAAACTTAGGTTGATATGAAATATACACATATTATATTTGCAAAAAGATGAGCTGGTCTACATTTTCTAGCAATAAACATGCCCCTCAGAATATCGCCAACTGTCGTAAAAATTAATTTGCTTGTTACATATACCTGTAGTTTCAAAGTATTGTGCATCCAACATGGAAACATTGGTAAATTTATTTAAATTATCCCTCCACTATACCATTGGACTTTCGTCAACTCAGTTGTATTGTATCATTTGTATGTCATTATTTATCTTTTATATAATCTAATTCATAAATTATTTCTTATATAAAAGGAGGTTTATGGATTAAGATCTTACTTCCCTATCTAAATCTACTAATAAATAAAATATCCGAAATTGTGTAATATGAAAATAAATGTGATTATGTTACACGTACCGTACCAATGGTAAAAAAACGTACAGAACCGAACTGCAGTACAACCCCGTAACGTACCAGCCGTATAAACTATTTTTCAAATTCTTGGATATCTTAACTCATCCCACAAAATTGAATACAAAGACTATAATTAACTCAAATATGGCTATGAAATATTGAACTGTGAAAAGTAAAAAAAATTAATTGGGATTTTTTACCTTTTCTTGATTTTTGTTCAATATTGTTTTTATGTTGATGAACCTTATATCCATCAGTTGCTTTGAACTTTATTTCGAACAAGATCAAAAGAATTTACTAATTTATACATGGATACATAATATTCAAAAAAACGATGCGAAATTTCTTGATTTGTATAAATTAATATAAAAATGAGCATCATATGTAGTACAACTTTTTGAGTTCATAATACGTAGATTCTGCTGCTTTAAATCATACAAGAGGCAGCTGATAAAAACAGCTGAAAAAAGCTTAGTATATTTGTTTATTTAAAAAAAAAAAAAGTCGTGATACATTGCAAGATTTTTTATGTACTTGAAAATTCGATTATAAGAATAAAGAGTAAAAATTGGAAAATAATCATATGGCAGCATATGGATTGTCTTATAGTTAATTATTATTTAGATATTAATATTATATGAGCTTATTGAATTCATAATTGTATTAATATGAAAATCAATGAGGGATCACGAGTTTATACGAATGATAAACTAAACCTTGATTTATACCAATTTACATAATTTTTTTTTACCTTTTTGATGCTCATAATACGTAGAATCAGCTGCTTTAGATCATTCAAATAACAATAATACTAACACAAAGGGAAATACATATTTGTTTATAAGAAAAGACAGGTAATGAGAACTCAATGCTATATATAAATATGCCTTGCTGGTAGTTGAAAATAAAAGAAGGCTAAAATCAAACTCGTAATCATGACAGTTTGATGAATTTTTGGGAGTAGAGCCGGTTAGCTGTCATGGCATTGTATTAGATTAGCTGAAATCAGCTGTGAGCAAACGGAATAAATACAAATCCCACTCTGAATATAGCAAGGACATACATATAGGCTAGAATTATTCTCTGCCGATCCTTAATTCTACTCGGAGTCCAAAAAAGACTTACTTTTTTAACTCCCGAGCACACCTTTATCGTTAATCTTCGTCTTTCATTTGGAAACTCACTAATTATTAATTCATACTTAGATGTTCGGTCTTCAAGATTTAAATAATAATGATATCCGTACTGCAAAATAAAAAAAGTTCAAATTGATAACTAGAAAAAATCCACTCCCACTTTCTAGGACATATTTTATACACTTCTATTAATGGCTCATTGTTACACACACATGGGGCTTACATAAAACTCATTATAACCTATCCTAAATGTATGAAATATATCGATTCAACAGACCATAACAACTTATATTTAAAAAAAAAAAATTTTAGTCGTCGTAAATAAAATGTCATTTTCCATTTAAAGAAAAAGATACGCAGGTCTTTCGCAAATATCTGGATAAACCATGCACACTTTATTCAGGTCTGTTTTTAACATGTGGGATCCTATTCTTTTAGACTTTTTAAAAATTTGATTACCAAAAATATTTTCACTTTTTAATCAAATAAAGTGCTCGGTGCTTTTTGTAATAAGTAAAAATATATATAAAATCTTTTCATAATATTTATCGAATAAAAAGAAAGCACTGCTATATTTTACATTTAGAAAACCTTTATAAGTTGTTTTTAATCAATTAACTACATCCTACATTTAAAGACAGTTTTTAAAGAAAATATTATTTCTTTCTTTTATAAAATAATTAAAAAAAAAAAATATTGTAAAATTTTTAGTGCAGGGCCTTAGATCTTGCCCCTTGTGCTCTCTTTAAAACCAAACATCCCTTGAGAAGTAATAATTATAAATAATTTCTTAAAATTCTTTATTTTGTATAGCTCCTTCCATTTTTAAAAGTTTCGAATTTCCTGTTCCGATTATAACTTTTCGGAGATGAAATATTTGGAAAATAGATAAATATTACCTTTTTACTAATAAAAAGAATGTTTTTTTATAGATATTTTTACATTTAAAATAAATAACTTTGGAATAATCTTTAAAACTAT
Organism: Lepeophtheirus salmonis; assembly: GCF_016086655.4. Classification (NCBI taxonomy): domain Eukaryota; kingdom Metazoa; phylum Arthropoda; class Copepoda; order Siphonostomatoida; family Caligidae; genus Lepeophtheirus; species Lepeophtheirus salmonis. Next base: position 278,790 of record NC_052144.2, on the reverse strand, counting down.
TACATTGTTTATCGTATGAGCAACATTCGTTATATGTTGCAACTTATTTCATATACTTAATTTGTGTTTATTCAAGAAAATAGTTTTACAGATTAGATTAATGTTTATATTATACGTATGCTATAAAGGTTAGAGACAGAGCTCCAAATAGGCAAAAAGTATGCATTAATAAAGTATTCAACATAAAATAAAAAAGTCTCTTAAAAACGCTAATATTTTCACATTCAAACATAATATAATTTATATAAATAGAGAAAAGGGTAAAACATTTCTTAGCATCTAATGACGTCGACAATTATAAAGCAAAAATAATAAAAATTGACATGAATTGAGATATTTATCCAGGGAATATTATTAGATACTTTTTTATTGACTTTGCCCCTAGAGAGGGTACATTCAATATTTGCAGTAGCATGACTTCATCACAAAAATCGTGATTTTTATGGAATCAAGAAAACACAGCTAAAAAACCAATTTGTGAATTTTTAAAATACTATATTTAGCTACATTGTTAGTTCAATTTGTCATCCTCCCAGAAGCAAAAACAGTCTCAATACATCGGCGAACAGATTGGTAGTTCTTGTAGATGAAGGCCTTATCCACGGCGTACCACGCTGTCATGATACCAGCTTGAAACGAATCCAAATTGGAATGCGAGGTGCAACTGTCTTTCTCCTCCAAGACGCCTCAAAGTACAAAATCCATGGGGTTGAGATCAGGGCTTGAGAAGGGCCACAGTAAGACAGGCTAGAAGTCATCCATCTTGGTTTTTCTTGGCGGTATGTAACCGATACTCACCATACTTCCCTTGCCTTTTTGCTCCAATATTTTTACACTTAGATACATGGAACAGAACTAAACTTCTTTATTTATGTTTCAAATGTCTTTTGGTGTCGTAGGGAAACCTCGTAGATAAAAATAAAGGAGTAAACTTATAATTAAACGAGATTGCAATTTTTGAGTGCCCACTCTATAAGTATCCAAAATGGATCAAAGTTTTATAACTCATTACACACCAAAACACTTTTTCACATTACGTCAGCATTTTTTTCTTATTGACGGTCGTTATTTCTTATTTAAACTCCCTGTTAAAGCATAAAATATGAACAGTAGAATGATTAAATAACTGAACTTTAAAAGAAAGAAGAAATATTATATAAACGTTATAATATAAAATTAAAATCTTGTGAAATAAAATTATTGGTAAAATCATAAATATGTTAGATTTAAAAAAAATTTCCCACCACAATAATTTTATTCCTTATAAGGGTAATACTATTAGTGGAAAGGGATACTTTTTGGCATCTCGCCGAATATATTATTGTCTGAGCCTTTGAAATGATTGTCTCTATATCCATTCTGTGGAGATAGGAGGCTTCCGTTGAGAACAATCAATCACTTTTGGAGAGGAAATCTACGCAGTTTTCTGTGACGATACCATTCACTGCAGAAATTAGAGGGGTAAAAAGTTTTTCTGAAGTTTCTAAATCCTCCTCACAGAAGGAGCATAAAACAGAATCTGAATCCAATTTATTTGTGAAAATTGACAATGTGGCCACCGTATATCGAAGCCATTTTTCATCCATTGGAGAAAAATGATTCTTGTGAATTAACTCCAAGCTAACTGGATAAAGTTGAGCTACGAATCTAGAAAATCTTCTCTGAACTAGTTTAGAAGCTGAGTTCTTAATTTTGCTTACTACCAATTTTTACCTTAGCAGGCTTGAGGGCACTCCACTCAGAGCAATAAGAAGGGAATTGGGTACGCAATAGTTTTGGAGCTTAGCCTTGATGACATCTGTTTAATTGAATTAATTTGAAGAAGAAAGTGAACTATTAAATGTTCAAATCGGACTCCAAAATAAAAGTATTTAAACATTACTGTCTATAAAAAATAAATTCTTCTGATGCCTAGTTCCATTATATATCTGACCCTAATATGTAGTACAAATGAATCATACATTCATTTTTCATATTACATCGTTTTACAAAATATAATATATTATTATCTAATAAAACCTAATCGATCATCAAAAAAAAAAAAAAAAAAAATGGGTACAAATTAAAACATTTTATGTCTAAGTATATATTGCTTGATTAATATGCATTAAAAATATGTTCAACAATCTTTTATCAATCTCGTAGATAAAAATTAACTATCACAATGAAGCAAAAAAAAATTTTTTTTTCATCCTTTATAGACCTATTTTTCGAGATACACATTACTTTGCTTTAATTGGTCCGAAAAAAATCATGGTTCACGAACCGGTTTATTTAGACAGAACCAGTTTTCAAATGTCTCATAACTACGTAATTTTTAAATTTCTTTAAAATCATATAAACTAATAGCAAAAAAAAAAAAATCAAGTATCAAATTTATATCAGTTAGAGGAAAAGGAAATAAATAGCTAAATTAGCCACTCAGAAGAGAAAAATCATCAGAATGTATAATTGTCTATAATTAATGTATAATTCATACTCTCATTACATATTTAAAGATCAAATCTTATAAAAAATATAGAGCCTAAACATACAGGAATGTCTCAGTTTTGATTTGCAAGCAATTTATAGAATGATTGCATTTTTCAATTTGAATAAAGTGTTGGGTCTTGTTACTTTAATCATGCAATAATATTTGAACCATTCTGCTTCTTGTAAATACTATATCATTATAGCAAATTTTTCGGGATTTCACGTATCTGAACAGTCTAGTATCAAAGATTACAATGAGAAATGGTAATTTTGTACATTAAGTTATATATATTTTGGCATCTGAGCTCATGTAGTATGAACAATATAAAACATTTTTTATTAGGAAGTATATTAAACACTGAGTAGTACATATATTTTCTTTGTTAGTTTCGCTTGAGAAGTATTTTTGAAGAACAAACAAACTCCTAATACAAAGATTATACTCGTAAACTAATATATTATTGTATTTTGTATCTGATACCTTTATAATAACATATGTATATATGTAGATAAGGAAAAAATAGGGAAATATTATAATTTCCTGTTCAAAGGATAGATGTTGAATGTTCAGAATCAGATTATATCTTTTATGGCAATTCCATTTTGTAATGTTATGTGATATAAAAAAAGCAAAAATTTATCAGATGAAAATCACTATCGTATAGATCAGGGGCTCTCAAACAGTCTGCCGCAGAGAAATCACTTAATTTACATTTCTAGTCATAGGCTAACAATTTTATATACAAACGTAATAGTTTTTTTTGTAAAATATTTCAAAAAAAAATTACTTTTTGAATTAAATGGAATAATTCTAATTTTACATTAAAAATATTTCCAAGTAAGAAAAATATATTAACGAGACTGTGAAATTCACTTGGTCAAATGGCATATTCGTATACCATGGCTTGGAAGTACTTAAATTAATACTATATACGTGTTTATTTAAAAATAGACTATGAAGTACATTCAGGCGATAAAGGGTTAACTATATCATAATATCTGTTAAAATTTTGCAACTAATCAGAAAAACCTTTATTTATATCAATACAAAATACCGAACCACTACTATAAGTTATAATTATAAAGTTCTTACCGTAATACTGTGCGCTTATCTGTCCCTGTAAATATAAAAGAGACAATATTAGAAATTATAAAATAATTTCATCATTTTTACTTATTTCACTTTAAAACAACATGTATAATTCAATTTTAGAAATAAGTACCTTTAATCTTTTGTGAATATTTATTATGTTATTTACAATTCAAAAGGTTAACAATTTATCTTTTACACAAATATGACGTCTTTTGATATCCTGAAAATCAACTTAACTCATGATAAACCTGATATTTCATGGGGAAGATCTAGAGTTTTGACAAAAGATCAAATGTCCGGGCAACAATTTTCTTTCCGTATATATTAAGCAGATCTAATTCTAATATTTTATAAAATAGAATTTACCAATATTAATTATAGTGGATTAAAATATCTTTTTAAAAGTACTCCTTTCCCTACGTTTATACATTTTTAAGAAATGTAATTCTTGTCCTCAATCCTCACCTTACTTAGTACATAAAACACAGACTGATAATATTAATTCCATAATGTAAGCAGAAGACGAAGAAGGAAGGGAAGAAAGCCGGTCGTATGCAAGACTTGAGATAAACCAATGATTAGTTTACAGTTCCTGGCGACATTTGATTCTTTGAGGGGAACTCCGAACCATGTTATAAACTCCAAGAGTAATAGCCTGCACCCTTCCAATGAGGGGAAGTATTTTCTGGAAGTAAAAGAGAAGAAGAAAATACGTCTCAAACTACGATTTCCAACAATGCCACAAGTGCTCCTCGATACTAAAACTTGATTTATTTGTATATAGAGAGGATGTGGCGAATTTATACCACAACCATTTTTGTTGTAAGTTAGTGAACGGGTTCTTCATAATTATTAGGTCTAGCTGTGCCAACTTCTCAATGTGTCCAAGTCTCTTGACTCTTCTCTCTGCGCTTTGTGATTGGCACAAAAACCAAATCTTTACAGTTATTCGTCCCTTCAACTTCAAAAATGGTGCACGGAGACTGTAATAATCAGGGCTGTCACAATATCTGTATTGTATCATGATGTGATATTATATATCGAACGAGACTTATTCTGATATAATGTTATTAAAACTACGTATCATATGAAACGGTGGATCATTTGTCTATATTATATTCAATCAATAATTTTGCTTATACCAGATACTACTTGTATAAGTTAATAGGAAGAGTTAATCTTTACATACCAAATGCTCTCATTTTCCCTTCTCTTATAATAAAGTTATACGACATACGATCGGAAAGGGAAAAATGTATTTAATTGTATAAGGATATGACCTGCCTTTACAAGTTACAACTGGGATATAAAGATAACTTGTGCAATTGTATTCTAGCATGGTTAAAAATGATTGCATTTCCTCTTCTATACACATAGCCTATACTGTTCTCTCTAGAGAAACGAAAACGAGCGCGTTCATCGTGTAAAAATTAACATCTCCTATTATCATGTACAAAATTGTATATTTACACGATTAATAATGCAATTTTTTTATAAGAACTTTAGTAATAACTAGTTTTAGTTCCAATAGATGCTTTTAGTTTTAGTTATAACTAGATATGGGATTTATGTAAGTGTTCAAGGAGAAAAATGAGGAAGACATTTGGTGTGTTGAATCAAAACCATTGTTAAATCAGGTGCCTGTTAAATGGTTTTGGGGGAGAAAATGACTTATTGCTATAGAGAAGAGAATATTTCTCATGGGAAATGACATTTAGGCAAGAAAAAAATCATAATTATACTTAAATATATATGTATCCATTTAATTATGCATTTTTTAATCCATTTACACCAAAGATAGGGAATAATGCGTACTTCATTAGCGACGACCGATTAAATAATGAACAAAAAAGAACAAAAAGCACATCCAACTAGTCTAATTATTTAACGTAGTTTTTTAGTTACAAACTACTCATCTCTATATATAACGTATATATAGCGGTAGTTGTATAAATACGCGGACTATTTGTGGCAAATAATTAAATGTGTAATAAAATTCGTATGACGTATTTTTTTTGAGAATGATATAATAGAGAATTTATTCTGGTATAAAATTTAATATAATTACTGAATATAACCGCCATCAGCTGGTATGAGACCCTCCAAGCGCCTGCGGAAGGCTTTGCATACATTGATGATGTAATGGTCTTCCATGGCTGCCCATTGCTCATTGACGCTGGCCTTTAATGAGTCCAAATTTGGGTGGCAGGTTGCACAGGCCTTCTTCTCAATTTGCCACCACACACTGTATTCAAGGGGATTCAAATCAGGTGATTGAGGTGGCCAAATGTTTTTGTTCCAAAATGGCATGTTGGCAGCGAGCCAATCCTGAGTCATTCCAGAGGTATGGGCAGGTCTTTCAGATCTTTTCCCTCCTTGACAAGCTTCTGGACCTTGTCTAGTGTCCTTGATTATCTCCTTGACTGACCTACCGGTGCGGAGGAGAGTGGCAGCCATATGACGTTTGTCTGATGCGAGTAAGAAAAACAAAAACAAAGCCAAACGATTTACTAAGTTACTTGTGCTGGAATTTTTTATTTCCGTTCACGGTACCTCGAGATATAAGGCGTTTAAAAATTAGTCCGGGTATTTATGCAACTACCGGTATACCGCGAATAACAAGCATTTTTTTACATTATTTCTTTCATTTAATCAATTAACTTCATGATTAGTTCAATAAAACATAAATTATCTTTATTCATATTTTAATCTTTCATTTAAGACTTGTTTTGTAAGGTTTTCTGCATTAAAAACAGAGAATTAGTGCAAGAAAAATATTATTATTATATTTAAAAGTAAGAAAATATTTATTTTATTATGCGTTTGAAAAATAATTTACATCAAAAATAGGCGAGAATTAATCTTTTAGAGATATATTTTAATAAACCAACGACTGATTAAATAACAAACAATAAAATCTAGAATCGAACCCAAAAAATGATAGACAAAGTTGTTATCCTTGTAAAGAAGAACAATTAACGAATTGGCTCCTGGTCTACGACTGCTCAAGGATCTTCAGAGTCCTTACCATGCTAGATATTTTTTTTTACGAGGAATACCGTGTGGATGTGAGCATACAAGACTGGATTATCACTACATCAAGTCAACATACAACTCCTTTTAAAATAGACTATTTAATTACACGTATCTTAAACATAGTTCACGCTGTTAGATGTAATGATGGAGGCCATCTTATAGGCTTTAAAACTTTTATTGAATAGAGTTTTAATTTTATGAGGAGGTTTGAAAACAAAGGGTCAAGGAAAATGCCTTGCCAATGTTGTTTGACTCTTTCTTTCTTATGATAACAATGCCACTATAAATAATCATATATCAAAAATGAATAATCTGTGTTTGTGATGAACGTTCTGCCTAGAAAAACAATGATAAAAACGCTTTTATTTCCAAAGCAGAGACCAGTATATACTTTATACATAAGATAAAAGTTGTTAAAATTATAGGATAAGTATGTAAGGCTATGTTTCAGTCTGATCAGACCAGATTCCTGGGCTCTGGAGGACAAGTTTGTTTATTCACTCTTAAGTTGAGCTTTTCAAAGAAACAAACAAGGTGAATTTATGAATAAGATTTGAAAATCCACCAAAACAATCCATAACGAAAAAAACGAACTATTTTTATAGCAGAAAAAGGGAGAACCTATATTAAATATGAATTAACAAAAGGGAATTAAGTAAATGAAGAATTAGAGGATTAGCGAGTTTGTCTTAGTATGTAGCTTCATTATGACTGAAGAACGAACATGGCAAGTTAGCAATGGCAATGGCAATAAATACAGGGTCAAATATTTGAAGAAATCGCTTTATATTTACCAATATCTGTCCAAGTTTGATTTTATTTATATCAAATGGACAGCAAATAAAAAAAAAGAAGTTGTACACAAGGAGGATTTACAATAGAAACTTACCTATTATATATTTATAGTAGATCGTTTTGGTTTATTATTTTAACATAAACTAATTAAATATATTTACATAAAGTTTCTTCCCCTTGTGTACAATTAATATAAAAAATAATCCCTCGGAACAATTTTATAGATCAATGCAACCTCAAGTATTTTAACTGCATTGACGTGCACTGCACAAAGTATTATTACTCTTTTATTATTCCTTATGTAGTTTCTTTTTACTTGAAGTAACTTTATTGAATTTATTGTATGCAATAATTGTTATTCTATTCATTTTATTTTTTTCAATAGTCTATTTACCATAGTTATTGGTTTGCAATAAATGACGATTAAAAAAAGATGAAAGAGCACTCGCACAACTGTTTTTCCTTTTCTGATGGCTATACTTGGTTTTTTCTTTATACACATCCCATCTTCGGTTATACGACAGAAATTAATAATGTATCAATCCAAAAAAGTTGGATATTATATATGATCAATTCAATATTTACATAGAAATTAGAGCAAAAATACGAAGCACACGAAATCATCTTTGTCATCTTTCAACATAGAGTTACACTAATCATGGCTTATTATAAAAGTTATTCATTATTCCTGAGATATAAATCTTTGTTTGTGAAGGAACAAAACATATTTATCTTATTTGGGATAAAAAACTTGGATGATTTATCATACCTTCCCTTTACAATTAATAAAAAATGATAGAGTTGGGCTACTTTTCTCGAATGCCGTAAATATTTCTTGTAATATATGCTACAAAAATATTATGTTCTACGAAACTATTAACAAACCTGTCAGCTATTTCTTTATTCAATTCTGTTACCACCGGCTGTTACTATGGGAGTAATTCTATTACGGAAAGAGACGCAGGACATGGGGATGAATTCCTGATCTAAATTTATTCAGGCCTAGTCAATGGGTGTCTTCACACTTCCATGACTTTCTCTACAACCCTTCATATTAACATGTGGTCAGAACGAATAATCAACAAGATTAGTATTTGGTTTATAGAGTGGTTACTAAGGTTTTGCAAGACCGGGCCATACCGGGGCGTGGTCCCAGAACACTACTCTATGCCGCCTGGGGACCATCTGCTTTTTGGTCATAAAATTGCACGGCACCCTAAGAAGAAGAAAATAGGAAAAGAAAAAAAAAAAAGAGGGGGAGAAAGAAGGAGATGAGAGACATACAGACAGAGGGACAAACAAACAGAGAGCAAGAGGGAACAACTTGCTTTTTGACCAACACACTGGACGATAAAATTAGGACTGCCAACTCTCTAAACAATATATACGGGACACCTCATTGGCAGGGTCGGATACTTTACCATATTAAAAAAGTAATTGTTCTCTACATACCACATTTGCCTATGTCGTTGCTTGGTGTATAAAAAATTTGTCTAAGGTTCAACTAGTTATTTTGTATGTTCCTACCACTGGATGCATTCTACTTGATGTTCGTCAACCCACCATGTGCTACAGTAAAAGTTCGACGATGCTCCCTGCAGTACGCTTTAAAGATATTTTCACACACCTATTCCACTCAAGTGTTAGCTTTCTCCCATTCCCCTGGTATTTTTGTATCCTTTTTATTTTGATTTTTGGAGGAGTGCGAGTTGAATGGATGTTTTACCCACGTGTAGAGTAGTGTCAGCGCCTGCGTCACTATCAGCCATTCTGTATTGTTTTCTTTACTATCTTCTGTGCGTGCAATAGTACCTCCTCTGCGAATAAAAGGAGCTTCTTCTGTGTCATCGTACACGTGTGGGAGTATGCTGTCAGCTAGTTGGTCCCTGTGCAGGACATGACCTGGGAACAAGTTATCCGATAAATTTCATATAAAGCGCAGAGTTATTTATTTCCCGGTGGCATTTAACTAATCCATCCGTAATACTCACAATATTACAGGACAAAGTTCGTACCGTTTCGGCTCAATTTTGGTTTATTTTTTTAATTTTTTGAAATACTTTTTGAAATTCTGTTTTTCAAGGGACGGTTGGAAACCTCAGACACAATCAACAATTGAAATAGATCTACTGTAGATGACATTGCTTCGTCAATTACAGACATGAACACCTGCCCTTGTTCCCTAGCATCTGATGACTTTGTTATGCAACAACTGATACATGATTACAAAGAACAAAGTACTTTTCATCTTTTTGTTTGCTAATATATATATAAGAGTAAGCTATGATGCAAATAACTGACAGCTAATTGAGTTAGTGTGCCAAACTCAGGGATTCCGAATTGGATGGAAAATAGCCGTAGAAGTCCCTGCCAGACCAGATACTGATTTTAAATTAAAATTCCAGAATTCCTTGGTGGTCTGTCTCTCTTACGCCTTCCCAGCTCAATTGATATTGATAAATGTTTGCTTCAGCTGATGTTTTGTAGATACTATGGTGCACTGACATTTTTTAAATTAGTCACGAACAACTACATAAATTTGGCTTTAACATTAATGGTATGTTTATTTTTAGAGCGTGAGACATAATATGAACAGAAAAGTGTTTGGAGGTAGAAAAATATCGAGTATAGCTCCAAGAACACCATCCCTACCGTCAAATTAAGTTTTTTGATGTCTCCAGAAGCTGATGAAAGGCATGAAGATCGATACATTTATTATGTGTTTTCTTTTTAATGTTTAAACAAATATGTGCGGCAGAGTCCAGTTAAACAGTTCATTAATTCCGGAATGGATTGAGGAGGAAATGCGTGTACTCGTACACCTACGTTAACCTCTCAATCGTCACGAATGATTTTAATTCTTTTTTATTTATTAGTCGTTGTGTGTTCTTTTGTTTTTTCTTTTTAATAATTGATCTGTTTATTGGGGCGGGGGGTATCTGTGCCAAGTTCCGACCTCGGGTGGAGGGTGTGATAGAGACTGGAAGCAGAAATATTGAATTATTATAGAGGAAAGAAAAAACAATCCTTCAAAAAAGATGTTAACCTGTACCAATATTGTTATTTAAATACTGTGATCATACTTTTAATTTATTTTAAATATGTACCCATATTTTCGTTTTGAATTTTCAATAATTTAATAAATAATTCAACGATGTAATGAACTTGGACTGTATAAATTCAATATTCACTCTATAAAAAAATAATTTTTGCCAAGATTGATTGCTAAAAAATTTCTTAAAAACATTTTTTGTTATACTTTTCTAATAAAAAATTATTAAGGTTTTGGTTTTGCTTCTTGATCGCAGAAATTTCCCTGTTGCACTCTGTTTATAATTCTGTGGACGCCTCTTGGAAGGAGAAAAGCTATGTTGCTTGTTTACGCCAGAGTGGAGGAAAAAATTAACGATGGAAGAAGAAATTGTAGCCTTTACGTAGTAATTTTTTAATTTTGATTAACTTTTATCAACTGATTTCTATATAGTCATAATTTAAATGAAATGCGTTACAGGTGAAACCATAAAAACTGACTCTTTTTTCAGAAAAATAAAATTATGATAAACAAAATAAACACTTCTTTTACTCAACCCTTTGATAGTGAACTGAGATATTATAAACCCCAAGATTTATAAAAAGGCTTGTTATTCCTTTGATTCTACATTTTATCTCCTAAAATTTTTAGGATGATCCTGAAACATTAAATCTAACTATATCGATGTTTAGTTAATTTAATTTACTATTTTATTTGAAAGTCTTTTTTTCATTATTCATTTTTTTATTTTGAATTCATTTTATTTTCAACAGTAGCTACAAAAACGTATTACTGTAGCTAATATTTTATATAATACTCGTAAACGCATCAAAAGGGATGGGAAGTATTTTCAGCATTTTAATTGATATTTACATGCTTAAAAAGTTGACATAGCTAGAAAATTTAAATGTCGTAATTATTATAATCATTCAACTACTTATCATGTAAATAAATACAGTTCATTTTTGGGGTTAGTTTTACCCAGTTCACTAACTATGTTATAAAAAGGATGTTTACTCTGTGAGTTTTTATCCAATATTTAGACGAAAAATAAATTATTGATTTTTTTTTCAGTATAATTTTCATGATATTTTACAATTGTACTGCAATGACTGTAGCTTCTTTAATGTTTGAAATAAAGGGATTTCTGTGTCTGGTACCCCTGTATAAAGGTAAGTATTTGTGAATGAATACAATTTAATACAAAGTCTTCAACTCATAAAGAGAAAAATCATGTGTATTTATCTTTATTCAATATAAAAATAGCATTAAGTAAATGATAAATTGTTCATTTAAAGCAAATTTAATATAGATTTATCTAGTAATTAGATTTACCAATGTATAATTTGATTTATTTAGTTGCATACTTTTATCTAATTCACATAAATAATATGAACGTACATAAATTTAATTTAAGGATATTGCACAGGAAAATATGGACAAATACGTTAATTATTATTATTTTTTTAAATCACAGTGTCACTGAGTTCCAAGATATTTGGTCCACACTTAAAAATGAGGCGTCTATAAATAGGCATCATATCTGGTTTTATTAGTATATATTTACGAATAATATAACTCTGGGTATTTGAGCTTAATTATGTATCGCATAATACTTTTCAATTCGTAGTTATGAATAAAAAAAGTCAAAAATTACATAATTAATGTGTAAATCGTTCATACAGTGTTTTCACTGATGTAATAAAATGTCATCATAATTTAAAATGACCCATCATGCTTTTTCTGCCAAAACATTATTGAATTTTCAAGACACTTACTTTTTCGTTGTCCTAAAGTAAGGTAATTAGTACAAATTTGTAGTTTAAAAGTAGAAGAAAACCAAACAGCCAGGACAATATAAATTGAGACGTCATTTGAACTAATGCTTTCGAAGTAAAAGTGATCCTAAGAAAAATCGAAAAAAAAACTAACATTGCAAGTTTTGGTAAAAAGAGAAAGCTCGATATTTTGGGAAACTTTGCAAAAACCAGACCATGTTTAATTTTTACCTTACATTTTCAACATACAAGAATCAAGAAATAGAATACAGAATTCCAAAGTTTTAATAACAAATACTCGTACAATCATATAATTCGTAACATCTTATTTTTTCCATCGATCTCCATGTATTGATTAGATCTATAAATTTTTTTTAATTACTACAAATTTTTGATATCACATTAATTATGTTAAGTTTTAGTCGCATAAAGTTTATATTTTTCAATAACAAATGAACAAATTTTCAATAAATCTTGCTGAAACATCATTAAATGGGTTAACAAATAAATAGTTGCATTGAATACTATTTGATGTCTATGTTAAACAGTTAACAGATATTTGAACTAAATCAAAGTAATGGGCATTAAAGATCCCTAAAAATTGGGTGGATTTGTTCTTCTTTTTTTATTCGATAGGGACGAGAAAGTTAGTTTAATTATACAATAATGTCTGATTCTTTCCATTGTAATAGTTCATTGAAAGTTTACAATATAGAAACAAGATTTATAACGATGAATAAATATATTTTTAATATACATATATACTAGAACTAAGCAATAGAGATATATTTTTGAACTACACAGAAAGCTTTAAGTCCTTTAATTTGTTGGTCCTATTTTGACATTCAATGGTTACATTTTTTCGTAATTATTCATGAAAAAAGAATTTTTTATTGGTATGAAGCTTAGTTGTGTAGGTTTAAAAAATGGCGTTCATTAAATAATCCTGACGTCACATAAAAAGACTTCCTATTTTTTATTTGAAAGTGATATATTTTTCTAAAAGTGATTATATTTTAAGTGAATATTAATTTTTTTTTAAAAGTATAGAGAGTCCTGTCGTGACGTCAACATTGTTGATATCAAATTGATAGTGCATGCATTTTAACATTACTATTAACCTATCATGATGTCCCTAAAGTATGAAAAGTAAGACATTGAAGTAAACTTTTGCCATGATTCAATCAATCATTGCGAAAACTTTTATATTGTAAATATTTAAAATATTATCAGTAAAAAATATTTGATGACTATGTTAAATATGTAAAATTATATACTAATCAATATTTTTCTTTTTTTAAAAATTTATTTTCATATAACAAATCATGTTATAATATCAAAAATGGACTAAATTTTAATTTCTTTTATGTTGTTACTACCCAAACTTGTTCAATATGTAGGGAAAATAAGTGTACCCATCGAAAAAATACTTTAAATTAACAGATTTAGGGGTCGTTACATGCTTTTAAAGTTAAGAAAAGTATTGATTTCATTTTTGAAAGTTTCTACTTCTTCTTAACGTTTCATTCCAGTAAAAAGTAATGTATATTTTTTTATTTGATAACTTTTTAAAGTTAAATAAATAATCTAAAAAAATTCTTGTAAAAAATTGTTTTCAGTAATACACTGTATTACCTTCCTCGACACAAAAATACCCTATGTATTTTGTTGTCAGCTGTTGATTCCCTCTTCTCCCATGATACGTCATGGCTATTTCATAATTTATTCTTTTTGATAAATTCATAAAGTAACGAGTTTTTCTATTCTTATGCTCTGTTTCCAAAAGAAAATGAGTACAATTTCTTTTTGATCCCTCGCCGTTTATATAAAATATAAATAGGCCATTTTTTTTATTTATATGAAGAAATTTTGTTTATTTCTTCATATAAATATATATAATAACTACTCTTTTAATCAAACATTACTAAGTAATATTATAATACAGTATCGAATAAAATATTATAATACAGTATCGAATAAAATATTATCTAGAATTTAATAATCTGTAATTTATTTTAATAATGGTGAATAAATAATATGACCGTGAAAGTCTGGAAGTATATAAGATATAAATAGCGGTGTGTATGATTTATTTATTTGGCTACCTACCAAATGATTTCGGGCATTTTTTCTGTTTCTTTTTAGATGAAAGGTTTCGTACAAAAAAGATAACGAAGTGAATAATGAAATAATATTTAATTGAGTGGTTTGAAATGAAAAAAAGAGTTAGGAGGAGATGGAGAGAGCGAGACATATGGTACACCTGAATGACCATTGAAAACCCTTGTTAATATCAGCTGCCTGCTATATGGTTTTGTGGGAGAAAATGAATTACTGCTTTAAAGAGGATAGCATTAGTGCAGAGAAAATATTGCAATTGTGTTTTAATAAATATATATATTTACTTTATTTTGCCTTTTTAAAACAATTGGAGGATTTAAGGTATACAAATAAAGCAAGTCATAGAGAGTAGGAGCAGCTTTTTCTGTGTGGTAATTTGAACAGGATGTTATTTTAAAAACTATGATTTATTCTCAACCAAAATAGGTAAAAATCATTATCCTGAATATCTAATTCCATATAAATAATAAAATACACATAAGCACATAGAAATTGAATTATAATAAAGGGATCCTCACAAATTCATTCAAATTTTCCCTGGGAAGCTTCTAAACGTTTTATAAAAATATAACAAAAATAAGTAATTAAAATTTTTTCTTTCCCCCCGTTTCCCAAGCATTGATTATAAAAAAGAAGGGGAAAAAAAGGAACATACAACGACTAATTTAAATTTAATTAAAAATTAAATTATTTGTGCCTAGTGACAGGTTGGCGTAGGTGTGCAAGTGCACGCATTTCATCATCAATCCATTCCGGTATTACTCAACTGTTTAACTGGACTCCGCGGCATTTATTTGTATAAATATTAAAACAAAAAAGACATAATAAGTGTCTTGATCTTCATGTCTTTGTCAGCTTCTGGAGACATAAAAATGCCAGTTCCTCTCCTTCAATATTATTCTGTAACCTTCCTTAACAGTTTCCTCAAACATGTTTCGTAGGTCGGATAACTCTAGGCAACCCACGTAGAGGTCAAAGGACTTTTCCACTTTGTCTTTACAGAAACTACATTTTCTGTCTTCTTCCAGGGAGTGTTTGAAATTGGCAAAGGGAGAGCCCGTTCTCAATTCGTATCGGAGCAACTTTATGAAGTGAGTTTGTAAAGGAGTTATTTAAAATTCGTTTTGCATTATGGAGAACGGAGTTGTAAAATCACTGTTACTATGAAGAAGTCGTTTCTTCTGGATTTTAAAATTTTCCAAAGCTTAAAAGGAGAACATTTAAGTATAAAGTAGTGACAAGTCCATATGCACATTGAAGACAAAGAGTAATAGTGAAGGTTTACTCCAGAGTAATAAGTGTAAGTCTAGGTGGACTTGGAGGATAATTGAAGATCGACATCGGAGCAATTCCTACCTTAATCATTGTTACATAGGGAGTAAGATTTGTGGGGATATCCTGTATAAGTTTGCCCGCACGTCATACTTTTTCTCTCTATCTTGAAATTGGAGACAGCGAAAGAGGATAGTTGAAATTTAATTCTCGCAACCTTTTAATAATAAGGAATAACTTCTGTATGCTCAGACGGTTAGGATTAATGAATACTTCTAGAGCTTTTTTAGACATATCTCAACGACTATATGTGGATCAAGGATATTAGTCCTTTGTATATAAATCTTGATGACATTATGAGCCA
Source organism: Lepeophtheirus salmonis (assembly GCF_016086655.4). Taxonomy (NCBI): domain Eukaryota; kingdom Metazoa; phylum Arthropoda; class Copepoda; order Siphonostomatoida; family Caligidae; genus Lepeophtheirus; species Lepeophtheirus salmonis. The sequence continues at coordinate 262,828 of NC_052144.2, read as the reverse complement.
ATATCCGATTTGAGGTTCTTTCATATTTTATATATATTTTTTTAAAAATTCATATATGGTCCACTTTTTTTCTGTTTCCTGACGTAGTGGGTTTGATGGCATATATGTTCTCCCCAATGATACCCATTACTTTCATCCAAGAAGAAGCATATTTAAAATATTATTCCCACATTGGACTTGTTTGATAGCTTTGCATCATAATATTTTTTTTTGAAGGATTGTTAATTAAACGAATTGGAAATTTGGACTGCTTTAATCCAATGTTTTTAACTTATTTAAGAATGTTTTTTTTTCCTTCATTTAAGTATGCCCTTCTACAGAGTGAGGCCTTCCATCTAATTTTGTGACCTTTCAAAGTGCTAATTATCCAAATATCTCGAAAAAGTCAAGATCCTTCCCTATTCCTACATCAATATATTTTGTGTTTCCCTTTACGTCCCTACGCTTGACGTACACAAGTTATTTCATTATTATGAAAAGGTTGCAAGATAATTGAATTTCAACTACCCTCAGTCGCTGTCTCCAATTTCGAGATTTTCAAGAGAAAGCATGACATGCAGCAAACTTATACAAGATACCCGATTTGTGTATATTACACATTTTACACGCCGAATGCGTCAACTCCTGTTCCCTCAACTAGTAATTCAACACATATGTGTACATCTGATTTTTCTGTATTTTACACAATACTTTAATTATAATCAAAATATTTTTCTCCCGTAGAAGTGCCTGTTTATATGCATATACTTATTTTGATTCTATTCTTTATTGTATTATATATTTTTTTTTTTGGAAAACATGTTGTTTGCTTAAAAACCCATTGTACTTCATTTTCAACGTGGGTATATATTGTATAAAATACAATTTTTTTATCTTAAAACACTTAGTTTTAACAATGACAGTTTTATTTATTCTTCAACTAGTAATTATCTTTTGAATTTTATTCAATAAAATATTCTGATTCATCCTTTGGAAGTAGTACCAAAGATTAGAATTAAAAAACAGGTAAAAAGTTCATAAAACATATATCATAAAATAGCTTTTATTTGAAAAATAAAGTCCCATAAATATAATGAATAATTTAAACACGGCGTGGTGAAGAGAAATCCATTACTTTTAATGGTTTTTTTCTTTCTATTAATATTTATCTCTTTCTCAACCAAAACAGTGCTTACATGACGATCAGACTCGACAATTTCCATTATTTTATCCAAATTTTACAATAATTGGGCTTCCTGGGCGTACTGCATCTTTGACATCAAGATTAACAGAACGGAATCCACGAAACCAAAAATTGCCCTTAATTGGCTGTACTATTCACATTTTCGCTCATTTGGCTTGCATTTTCGTCTAGTTCGAAGGAAAACTGTAAAATAATCCGTATTCTCCAGTCATTGATGGCAATTTTTGGCGCCCGCTCAAAAAATACTGAGTCAAACAAAAAAAAACTATCTAAAATGTATTTTTAGTAAGTAACTTTATACTTTTTAAAGCCATCTAGTGAGGTTTCATAGCACTTATACAGCACGAGATACACATGACTAAAACCATCTAGTGGAAAAATAATCTGTGTATTTCACCTATTATAATAAACATATTTAAATATTTCATTTAATTCTAGAAATTTGATTATAAATCTCACAATACACCAAAAAATATTCCCTTTTCTTGATTTTCTTCCATTTTGCTTTTTGTTAGCTCACTTCAAATGGATATAGAAAAATTCCATTTAAGAAGACAAATTGGATCAAAAGTAGTATCATAATTACTCAAAAGTATCATGATTAATTTTAAAATTGAATATTTAATTAACTATATTAATAAGTGTGCACGAACAAGGTAATCTCCATGAAAAAAAAAAAAAAACACAGCTTGTCAATTAAATATTAATATTGTATGTAGATTAGGGTGAGTCGTTTGTAGGGAATGTGATCATCTTTTTCAAAATTTGAAATTGGTGGTTCAGAAGTTATTTTTTCTTAATGTTTCTTTTACCCAAGAAATGTAGCAATGTTTCTTATTCCTTTAAATCTACATTTTATTACGAGTAGTTTTCAGTGTGCTCCTGAAACGTTAAATCTGATTACAATAAGTACTTTTTTAGATTGATACTCGTTTGTTTATATTTTACTCAAATATTTAGCAACTTTTAATCGAGGTTTAGGGAATTTTATTAACTGCTTTGCTTAAAAGTTATCCTTATATTTTCCTTTTTTTTTAATCTAAGGAAAAAGGCCTACCGAATGGTGAATTAAAATCTAAACACTTTGAATCTTAAACTTTAAACAGATATAATTTATTAATGAACAATAGAATTTTAACAAAATTATTACTAAAATAGATGTGTGTCTTAATTCTCTTAATCATTAATGTAGCCGACCTTAGCGGTAACGATGGCTTCCAGGGCGCGGCGGAAGGCCTGTCAATCATTGCGGATGTAGTCCTTTGTCATGGCGTCTCAGCGATGGTTGACAGTGGTTTTGAGGGCCTCAGTGATTGGATGATGGATACTGCAGACCTTCCCCTCCACATGCACTCAAAAGGGGTGTAGTGAAGGAGATTGACATCGGGCTGAAGGGGTGGGGGCGTGGTAACAGTGTTAAAAAATAGTTTATAATAACTCAAAAGACTTATTTGAAACTCATACAAAAGAGTCTTGCACCGGAGGAGATGGTTTGATTTCATTGCTGTTGTCAAAAGTGACCTTTCCATTCTCAGAAGGCTTTATCCACCCACTTTTTCGGTAGCTTTCTGGACAGTCTGGTGTGAAAGCACAACTTCTCTTACATGGGCCCACATGGACTTAAGGGGATTATCCTGAGCTGTTTTCTTTAACTACTCCGGGTCCAGTTTGACCTTTTTTGACAGAGCTCTTCTTCCTCTCTAAAGTTTCGGGGTTTCTGACGACGTAGACGGTGGTCCTGGAGACTCTCTACTGCTTGGAGTACACAAATGAAATCACGTTCAAGTATCATTTTCTCAACTTGCACATAAGCTAAAGATCTCAGGTTTGATTTGTTTTGTAACTAATTGTGAATGCTTTAATATATGTTAATTAATTTCAATAACTTAAGCTTTCAGATTTCGATGGACCACCTGGTATGAAAGGTATGTTCCGTAACGGAAGTTTAATTGATCAAATGGATTTGCACTAATTAACTATAAGTAAACATTGTAGTATTTCAATTATTCCATCTAACCTTGGAATTATCTTTGAAGTCCACATAGATTAAGTATTTTCTAGGAACAACGCACATTTAGTTCTAAAGAATAATTCCTTTCGAGCGCGGTGGCTATTGAACCATGTCGTTCCATTAAGGTTCCTCAATACATATTCTACATTTTATATAATTGAATTCTTTGTAAGGATGACTAACTTTAATCACTGAGTCGTAAAGACAAGATAAAATGAGAGGTAACAATCCCTTGGTATTGATGATTATTAATAACTATTATGCTATAAAATATTGAAGCATTAATGTTTCGTTCATGATTCCTAAAAATTACAATATTTAATAGAAAATGAAAATTAATGATTTGTGAAACCATTTTTTTTCTCCCAATAAGAACAAAACTTGAATCATTTGATAGATTAAAATTACCAGTTAATTTCTCCAGCAATCAAATTTTTAAACATGGGTATTTGGTTATAATGAAAAAATAGTTAAAAGTCCACAAAATATATGTTATATTTATAAAGCAAAGTTTATTTGTAAAATACTCATTCTAAATATTCAATAACGTTTTGACTACTTTATCTAAAAAAATAAATGATCGTATGTAAAGCTCAGCGTGTCATATTAAAAAAAAACTGTATCAATTATTTAAATTGCTTATTTGATAGGAAAAAATATAACACGAGACAGAATTACTAAACATGTGATTTTAAAAAAAATTAATGTATGTATGTGTTTGTAATTTTTAAAAATAAAAGAGATCAATATTAATAAAATCAGATATTTTCCTTCCCTTTTTCCAGATAAACCGGCTACAGGGCCTATTGTTTGATGCCACTGAAACATTTCTTTCCTGAATGGACTCAGCATATTTATTTTGTCCTCACATTCACAAATTTTCCCAGGAGATCCCCCTGATAACTCCAAGATTTTGCTTTTGACAAAATTGCATTTCTAATATCAGAATTTCTAAGTAACTTGTGTTATAGTTGAGCAAATTAATTTCCATCAATGCTGTGTATAAATAAAGTCTCAACAGATTTGTGGAAATAGTAAAATACTTTCAACGTTCATGATTTTTGTCATTAAATATTCATTTATAATACTACCATTATTCCTGTTCCTCTTAATCGATTTCACCAAGCTCTGATTTTCTTTTCAACTCATGCAATTGTATATTTGACTCACAACACTTCTTTCTATACTCTAAACTACAGAAGGATAACCTACATAAATGCTTTCCAACCTCATAAAGTAAAAACAGAGAGTAGCATATATCCTTTTTAGTTATTTATTCCTTTACAACTTTAGAGCAAAGAGAAATAAGGACATGCTTACACTTAAAAAGGGGGAAATACTTTTAGAGGACCAAATTTTTATAAAAATTAGGACCTAATCTATGATGGAGCACATTGTATATATTTGTATATATTTTACTATAAAAAAAAAGGAATGACTTTTAGACAATGGAATGAAGAAAAACTAATACCCTCACTGAAAACTTTTTTGGCGGTAGTAATAGTTATTATTTTACTTAATTAATTCTCAGTATTTTCATTCCCTGTATTTTTTATTCCTTTCAAAATTAATCTCTAGAAATTGTATTCCCATTTTATACTAAGATATTTAGTAATGTCAAGCAGTTTATACTACTAAACTAGTTAGCAGTTTTTGTGTAATGCTCTATAGAGAGGGAGGGGTAGTCGGTACTGGAGAACAATAGGGATCAGAGGTGGGCACACACTGATTTTTGTTAGTCCACTTAACAATAATTTACTAACTTTCGTGGCTGTTCCGTTAGTTTTGTAGGTTCATGGGGGTAGAGGTATGTTTTGTTCTTGACTTAAAACACTCTGAGACAGCTAGCATTTTTCTCTTCCTGAAGTGGCGCTAACAAGGCAAAATGATGGAGGCAACGGGCTTATAAATCTATTCAGTTGAAGGTTGGATTTGGGTGAGCCTACAAGAACAAGTTCAAAGCCTTACCGAAAGTAAAATATGCTTAAATATTCCAATACTTGTTGAACTGTTCAATCTGAAAATCCGTTAATTTTTTTTGACTCCACTAATTAGGGGATTGTCGTTTAGTGGAAGTTATTTGTGGAGTGCCCACCCCTATTAGTGAAGGAATGGAGACAGATCTGTTTTATGGTGGATTAGAAATGACATCATCATATGACTTTAAAAAATGAGTAGGATTGGAATTCGTGGATGTTATTGGTAACACTGCTCTTCAGCCACAATCTATAATCGCATACCAATACTCCGGCTACTTTTTTACTCCAATCGACATTCAAAATCCCTTTTCCCTTTTATTTTCTCTCCTCACAATTTACATCTACGAAAGCAATAGATAAAGAAGGGATCCACGTAAAGAAAAAACCAAGTATACCCATTAAAAAACAGAAACGGTTGATGCATGTATTGAAGAACTCTCCCCATTCTTATAAATAAATTCATTTAAAAATAAATAATAAATAAAATCTATATGAATTTAAAACCAATTACTATATTTTCGCTGAACTAATGTAACTTTAAATGCAGAAGGTTCTCTTCTTTATATCAGTAATTCCTTTTCTACATATAAAAAGCAGCTGATGTTAACAAGGGTCTTGTAGGGTCAGTAGTACCTTATTTCTTGGTCCTTGTCTTCTTACACAAATCCCATCTCTCCCAATCAGAAAGTTCCTCGGTCCCACTCTGTACTGCATTACACAAAAACTACTAACTAATCTAGAAATATAAACCTTACGTCACGAAATATCCCTTGTCAAAATAGACATGTAATAAATGGGGATGAATTAAGTAGAAATTTAATTACCTAGTACCAAAAAACTATCCTATTTAACATAGTTTTTCATAGTACATCATCTAAAGACTACTTATATATATTTAAGTATTAACATAGTTTTTTGTGCATAGACGGAAAGTACTATATATGTAAATATGATAATTTATAGAAAAAAAAAAAACCTTTCTTAATGGAATCTCATTTCTCATAAAAATTAGTCATTTTTCTTCAATAGATCCACTTTATAATACATTCAATTTATGTTTTTGTCCTTTACAGAGAACCCCGGATGTTCATTCAAGTAGACCTCAATCGATAGATGTTGTATGATGTATGAGTGAGTATATATATATTGTTAAAAATATGACCTACAAGTAAGTAAAATAAAAGAAACATAACATTAACTTGGTCACCAAGACAATTTAAAGAATATTTGCAAGTTGAGCAGCTTGGCTGTCATGACATTTTATTTAATCATTTGCGAACAGCCGTGAGAGGATTGAAATAAATACAAATCCTATTCCGTATCTAGCAAGGATATAGGTAGAATTGCCTACGATGTACGTCCTCAATTCTACTCCGAGTCTAACAAGGACTCCATAACCAATTATCCATTGTCTCTCCATTATCTCTCCCTTATCTGTTAGCTCACACACTTAATACTAACATCTTACCTCCTCAAGAATGATGGAACAATGACAACCAAGGGAATGGCTAGCTCTCATTATTGGGCTTAGGCCCAAAAATTATCAACACTATAATATGACTACTTATATAAATAGGTTCATTATATATATACAGGGAATATAACTCAAAAATTAGAATCCTCTTTGAGGCCATCTAGCCTCAGTTCTAAAAGAATGACAATTTTTTACTTGGTACTATTTGAAAGAACTGATAAAAAACTACATTTTGAGGTTTGTTTTGTTTTTTTACGATCAAAAATGTTTGAGCAACACGCAAAACGGTAGAGGGTGTGCGATCTCCTCTGTACCAAAGTCAATCTCCGACAAGAAGATCTTAACAGTGGACGCTGTTCTGAACAAGAGAAATAATCTCTTCTTGGCGGAATCAAGAGCTCAGGTCAAGTGAACCTTCAGGACCAAACATCCAATGCAGGTTATGGTCTTCAACGTTGTTACTTCCTACGGTAGAAAAATGCTTCCCTACTTCTTCAAGACCAACGAGAAAGTCAACACTGATGTTTTCTATAAGATCCTCAGGTACCCTGTCAAGAAAGTCGAGAAAGTGACACTAGAACGTGATGGATGTATTCCCATTCGCGTATTCCAAGTAGTTGGGTATCTCCAGGAACCCTGTCTACGCCGTCAGAAAGTCTGAAACGTTGGAAGAGGAAGAAGGGCTCTATTAAAAAGGCCAAACTGGACGCAAAAAAGTCCAGGACAATCTATTTAAGTTCATAAGGGTCCATCAAAAAGATCTCGGAGTTTCACACTAGAGTGTCCAGAGAGCTATAAAAAAAGAGGGTGGAAAGATCCTTGTGAGAGTGGAGAGGCCACTTTTGACACCAGCAATGGAAAAAAACCCATCTCCTCCATTGGAAGAGTCTTTTAACTTTTTTTTTTGACACTTTTAGCTACCCTACAATCCCCTCGACTACTCCTTTTGACCTGGAAGCCATCATGTTACTAAGGGCGGCTACAATAATGATTGTAAGAGCTCAAATGCGCATCTATTTATAGTATTAATTTTCTTGAAATTCTATAAATTATATCTTGTTGAAGTTTAAAATTCAAAGTGCTCAGCTTTTCTATCGTTCTAGTGTACATATATTTACAACAAGTTGCATTAGTAATTGTTACCAAATAAATAAAAATGTTCATTTTTTTTATTTTTTTATTTTGAAATAATTTTGCAGAAGAATGAATAAATTTACATCCCTTAAAAACAAGTGGGTTTCATTTTTACATTGTTAGAGGTGAATGTTCCATAGTATGACCTAGAAATCCATATAACAATTTCCTTAATGTGGCATTAAAAATATATATCCATTATCTGTTTGATCAATATATGTAGTTATATATATCTATATAGACCAATTTGAAACTACTTATTAAATTGTAACTTAATAAATAAACAAAAATATACATAAAGGAAAATGTTCTTTTAAATACTGTGACATTTCAACATTCCAGTGAAATTATGATAGGCCATAATTATTTATGAAAAAAAATTATAGGATAATTTGTAAAAGTTTTATATCTTGAAAATTAGAACGTGTCAACACAATTAATTATGTCAAATTTTAAATATAGGGGAGAGCGGAACATTTAATTGATACATAATTTTGTAAAAAGATGTTTTCATTATTATTGAATTATTGAAGACAGAACACATAAATATAAAGAACTCATGACAGATGGAGAGTAACAATGGGCACTTGCTTGAGATTTATAAGTGTAATTCCTTGTTGAACTGAGTGTATAATTGAGGATCGTAATTGAAGTAATCCCAGTCCTTGCTATATAAGAACTATGATTTGTGTTTATTTTAGGGGTTTTAGGGTGCACCGATGAATCAGTATCAAAATCGGTAAGAATGTGCCTTGTTTGAAGTATCAGAATCGGTTTAATGCCGATTCCAACGTTATCTGTACATAATTATTTATAGGATAATATGACTTATGTGAGCTCATTTTTGGAGACAAAATTACGGTTACGAATCAATAAATACAACGTTATTCAGACAAATTCAGAACAAGAAGGGGAAACAGTATATAGAAAGATTATACAAATTTGCAGATTGGTACAGGAAATTAACTTGAAAGTAATAATTTACATAGAAACAAACACATTTTCAGTTCCCCATACATTTGAATTGTATCATGCGCCGTTCAAAAAGTCCGTAGCAGAAGAAGTTAGCTTGAGCGGTTTACTTTGACACAATTAAACAACTTTTTGACTACATATTTTTTTTGTATAGTTGTTGAATAATATTGTTTATAACAGAACTGAAGTCCGCTTATATATTGTGATTGTGATTACTAAGTATTTTCATTCATTCTACATGGAGGTTTTACATTAATAAATTATCAAAAATATTAAATGATAAAATAATATCACAAAACGTATTATGTATTAAGCTTAATCTAAAAAGTATTCGAAACAATTCCACACACTGCCTCACATCATTCTATAAAAACCCGTGATTTTTGATCAATAAACTCGATTGCCCATAATCAATATTTATAAAAATATAACTTGTATAATTAATCAACATCTTGCAAGGCCACTCACAAAAGATAAATAATTTTATAACATCAATTAGAATATAGTTGTACAAACATATTAATGATGTAGATTTACTTAGAAAAAAATTAATTAATTAAATGTTGTAAAATGATTAAATGCCTAAAGGCAAGTTAAATAATCTTTTGAGATGTTGAGATAAAAATGAGGTTTTTTTTACAAAATCAACATGATGCTACAAGGTGTTGCTACAAAACACGTATACATTCTGAAATTCTTTTCTGTGAGGTTTAGTACTAAAAACCCTGCAAGTATCTTTCCATTGGGATTTGTGGCCTCCAACGGCTTTGTTTTGTCTCTAGTATGTTTCCTCAAAGTTATTGCTTTATTAGTGAAGATTATACGGCAACATTAAGGTCAAAATTCTTCCCTTGGAATACAAAAAGTTAAGAAAAAATGAATCATATGTAATTCTTATTAATTGACAGAACATTTGTCGATCAAACAAATGGTCTCAGCTGGAAACTATGTCTTGTACCCAGGGCTGCCTGTGATTTGGTTTTCTACCAAACTTTAACAGTATCATTTTGGGTGTTATCTTAGAAAATGTATAGTTTCCTGGGTGTTGTGTATATAGTAAGCAATTAAGGAATAATTACTATTTTTTAAAAACAAAATATACAAGGTGTCCACGATAAATTGGAACTATCTTAAAATTCAACCTGCTTGATAAAAATGGAATTTGGAGTGTATTTGTTAATATGAAAAAGTTAGAAATGATATTAAATAATAAATTTATTTAACATGTCCTCCCTCAGCAGCCACCATCTTCTCCATCCTGCCCCTAAAGGATTTGCATGCCCTGATGACTTCCGCGGAATCGACAGCATTCCACTCCCTCGTAATGGAGCCCTTCAGGGCCGCGATGCTCTTGTGGCTGACCTTGCACACCTCCCTCTCCAACTTCCCCTACCAGTAGTAATCACACGGATTGAGGTCGGGTGAGTTGGAGGGCCATGTGTTGCGATCCCAGAAAAGGATGTCGTGGGAGTTGAAGAGGTTAGTGGTCATCATGGCGATGTGTGTGGCCGCTGAGTCTTGTTGCAATATGAACTCCTCCCAGCGGCCATATCCTTCATCCAGGGGATGACGAACTCCTCCATGACTTTGCAGTACCTTATCGCGTTAACCCTTTCCTTGGGATTAAAGAAAAAAGGAGGCATCACCTCACCGGTGCTTCAGATGACACCCAGGATCATCACCGAGGCCGGGAACTTTGTGGTGAAGACCGCAGGGACTTCTTCTCTCCCTTGGCAAGCCACCTGTCATTCTGGACGTTGTATCTTCTGTCGACAGTCCAGTTCTTCTCGTCGAAGAAGAAGATGATTCTTCCTCCATGGCTCTTCAGGTCATTGAGGAGACACTTACCGTTGGTGAGCCTAGTGGACTTCATGGATGCCGTGAGGATGTGTTGTTTGGCCAATCGGTATGACTTGTTATCGAGGTCCTCATTCACAGCCTTGAGACCAGCTGCTTGCTCACTCTAAGGTTCTTGGCCAACCTAGACAAGGAATTCCCTGGCGAAGCCTTGATGGACTTCCGGAGGCCTTCAAGGAAGCTTTAGTGCGGATTCGGTCACTTCTCATGTTGTGGGCCTTGCGGAAGACCTCCCCTCAACCTCCCAGGCATTGAAGACCCGGTACACCGTGGTCTTGGGGTAGTTAAGAAGCTTGTAGATAGCAGAGGGCTTTTGTCCCGCGCGAGCCAATTCGAGGATGGCGTCTCTCCTTGCTTGTTTCATGATAACTATTGTTTGTTGTCAAAACAATTGTGGTGGAAGTTATGTTGCATTGTTCACGCAACCTGTTATATTAGTATGATTTAACCCCAAATATCCACATTATGGATCTGGATGAAGTTTAAAGTTGTTCCAATTTATCGTAGACACCCTGTACTTCATTTACTTTTGTCATTCTAGTATGCATAGAATATGCTTTTTCATCCGAAAATTAAGTCTTACGTTTAATTTGATTTTAACAGCCCTCCTCGTCCCCTCTAGGTAGGCAAAAAGTAATTTATATCTCTCGCCCTTTTTTAACCAAGTAAAAATTGTTCATTATTGTTCAAATCGGATCATAGGTGTAAGTCTATACTAAAAATGATAGTGTAGGGCTTGTTTGGTTCAGCTGTGAATTGTCATGCGTCAAGTACGGAGGTATCAAAGGAAGAAATTCGCCATATTTTACATTTTTAATTCCTGAAAGGGAAAAACGCATCGAAAGCGACCAATTTTTTTTTGCGTTGTATATGGATCCTTTTTTACTTTTTTCCCTGCTCGACAATGCTATCTACTGTTAAGAACTCGACTGTTTGTAGCTAACAATCAATTAGAAGCAATGCACATTGGTGAATAAGGAACAATAAGACATCGCCAGTCTGCACTCACCTTTGATGACTGGCCAGAAGCTCCAGAAGAACGGATGAAGGTTCTTATGCATTCACCCGAGAATTTACCTGGCACCAATAGACTACTACCTGCTCCAGTCTTTGGCCAACGCGCTTGGGGTACAAATTAGGTCTCAATCGAGGGCTATGAAAATTGATTGTCTGAATTTTTTGCCAATAGGGACAAAGGCTACCACGAGAAGGACATTATGAAGTTGGATTATCGTTGGAAACAAGTTATTAAATAAAACAGATCATACTTTGCGTAAATTTGATAACTGCAACACCTCTTATAAAGCATTGAAATAAAGCAAAAAATACGAAATTACTTTTTTCCAAACCAATTTTATGAACGTTATCTAGAGATATTAAATATGAATCAATGACCGTTACAATGGAAACTGAGAAGAATAAAGAGGATCGGATCCTGTAATTCTTGAATAAATGTCCAAAAAAATAACTCCAAATGGTTTATTTTCTTGTAGCCTTGTTTTTCTTTTAAATCATGGATTTTATATAGCTATGTCTAGATTTTTGGCAAAAGTTCACTGGCAGCCCTGCTTGTAATAAGATGGTGTCCCTGCACAAACGTCTAATTTTTTTTCAGAAGTGTCTAAATAAGAATTTATACTTTTGCCAAAAAACAATGTTATATAAAAATACTAAAGAGGTTCACATTGACTACTTATAAAAAAGAATTGCCGGTGTGTTGTATACAGCAATATCCGGAGATGAATTCAAGCATATCTCGAAATCTAAGCAGATTTATGATTGGGATTAGGTGTGCATTAAATATTGACTTTACAAAAATTACAAAAAAACAACTAATAAATAAATTACCGGATTTCTTTAAAAAAACAGCTTCTTTAAATATACAGGAGATTTATATTTAAAACTAACATATGTTTGTAAACTATATAAATACATTTTTAAAGCATAGTAAAAGAAAAACAAAGTCTTATTGCCCACGTAATATTTGCTTTCTAAGTCATTTTATGGGTAATATAATGCTATTTATGCTTGTTACTTATTCAGTAGGTATATAAAAACAATACACCAATTTAGTTTCATTTTTACTAATGCAACTTTTGTGGCCCAATTAACTTTGTGCACGGCTTAATTGTGACCAATTGCAAAATGTTAAAAAAAAACCTTTAACATCAAATATTTTTGTGTATAAGAGATACTATTTATTTGGACCAGCGGCAATAATCAAAGCCTATAAAGAACAACTTATACTTAGTGTTTATAAAATATAAAAAGTATCATTCTTAGTAAAACTGATGCATTTTAGATATGGATATTAAAATTTTTAAAATAACTTGACAATGCAAAGAAAAAATGAGTAAACCTCCAAATATAAATAATATACAGGGAGCAGGGGGGATCAAATTGTCGACAAAATATTTTTCTACAAAAAACAACAGAAAATATACATTTTTTAACTTTTTTATTGAAAATCAAAACTATGACGAGCATATAGGAGTGGCCATTCATTCGATATAATTGCTGTTGGCATCAATAACAGCCTCAATACGGCATCTGAACCGGCTGCAGGCCAAAGGATTAAGGTTGGGAGAGTTAGGAGGCCACAAATCCTTGGTTACGACGTCATAACAGTTCTCGGTTAACCACTGCATGGAGATTTTGGACACATGGCAGGGTGCCAAGTCCTGTTGCCACACCCAGACATGCCCAGATCCCTCACCATGGCCTTCATGGACTTGGTAGGGTCATCCTCAACCATCTTCTTCACCTTGTCGACAAAGTCGGTGTCCCTGACCTTCTTGTCGCCGCCCTCCTCCTTGGTTGCCCTCTTTATGGTGGCATCAACATCCCAGGTGTCCTCTACCTTCTTATGGATACGCTGAACAGTCCGTAAATTCACTCCTAAGGTTGAAGCAATCGTTGAATTGGAGATTTCACATCCATTAATAACCAATACCATGACTACGGCAGACCTCGAAAGCTCCTCGTTCCACTTATAGCTCTTTATCTCCTGATATGATGACGGCATAATGCTAACTGAACTACATATCGTCAGCTGACAAGAATAGCTTTCCTATGTGGTAATCAGTTTTTTATTTGATAATGTCGTCTTCATGCTATCAAGGTTTAAAGTAGACGATAATTTGATCCCCGCTCCCTGTATATATATGTCACAAAAAAAATCACTTGAGGTCAGCCTTAATTCCCTCGTGAAAGCATAAAGGTATATAATTCCAAAGACAAGTCCATCTGTAGTAAAAACAATGCTTAAAAATATCAATATTTTTCGGGAGAAGGTAGAACGTATTTATTTGGTCCATTCCAGTCTTAGGACTGGTACTATACGTCCTAGTCACCAGTCCACAAGACTGTAAGTCCTGAAATGGGCCAAACAGCAGTCTTCAGTCCTACATAAGGACTGACACAACACTAGTTAAAAATAAATACCATTAATTTTAATGCACAAAATGAAGGTACATCTACTCAAAACGTTCTAGACAAAACTTTAATAGATTAAAATATAAGTGACTACGAAAACAACTGTAGGTGCGCGGACCGCAGTACAAAAATTGTATACTGCCATCCATCAATCTTATTTTTCTTATATTTAGCCAGTTTTGCAGAAAAGATATTAATATTATCTACTAACCTTATTTTCCTATAAAAGATATATTGGGGTTTCACACCAGACTGTACAGAAAGCTATCAAAAAAGTGGATCAAAAGAGCCTTTTGAGGATGGAGAGGCCATTTTTGACACGAGCAAGAGAAGAGTTTTTTTAAACTCTTTTTTGTAACTTTTGGCCCCCCCTACAACCATAATACCAGCCCCCTCGACTACACTTTTTCGAAAAGCTTGTACTGTCCGTCATCCAAACAACGAGTCTCTCAACCCCACTGTCAGCAGTCCGGACTGGGGCGCCATGAAAAATGACTACACCCGCAGTGGGTACACTGCCTTTCCCGCCCCAGAAAGCCATTATTGGCGTTAAGGGGGGCTACATTAGTGATTAAGAGAGCTCAGACATACATCTATTTATAGAATTAATTTTGTTGAAATTGTTAATTAATAAATTATATCTTGTTGGGGTTTAATATTCAAAGTTTTCATATTTTAATAGACAACTCAGTAGATTCATACTCCTTTGACTTGTTTAATATGTATAAAAAGTGACCAAAGAAATGATAGAAGTTATATATTTTTAGAGTTACAATTAACAAAATTTTTGTTTATTTTAATGACCAAAAAATTTAAAATAACTTCCAAAAATATATATTTTTTTAATTTTTGGAAATTCGACAAACTTTTCCATTTAATATTTAATTACATTTTTTAGGATCAAATATATAATATTTATATGAAACATAAATACTTAAAGTGAATTATTAAACAGCATTTTCTATATTGTTAGACAAATGTAAACAAAATATTTCCGTCAGATAATGTTGTTAGGGGAAACTATTTCATAACTCTATCTTTTTATACCAATATGTGTTTTTTGTTCTATTGGTATAAATTGACCTTTTTAAATGACTTTATCGTTTAAATAAAGAGTTAACCACAATAGGGATACATTTATATATAGGTATGTAAAATATAAGCATTTTTGTTTTATAAATCCTCAGTCCAGTCGAACAGATCCTCAGTCCAACAAAGAATTACACTTGTGGGGGTCGCAGGGATGTATACAGGGAGCGGGATCAGATTGTCGCCTACTTTAAACCTTGATAACTTGAAGACAACATTATTAAACAAAAAATCGGTTACCAAATAGGAAAGCTGTTCTCGTCAGCTGATGATATGTAGTTCAGTTAGCATCATGCCGTCATCATATGAGGAGATAAAGAGCTATAAGTAGAACGAAGAGCTTTCGAGGTCCGCCGTAGTCATGGCATTGGTTAATAATGGAGGTGAAATCTCCAATTCAACGATTGCTTCAACCTTAGGAGTGAATTTACGGACTGTTCAGCGTATCCGTAAGAAGCTAGAGGACACCTGGGATGTTGATGCCACCATAAAGTGGGCATCCAAGGAGGAGGGCGCCGACAGGAAGGTCAGGGACACCGACTTTGTCGACAAGGTGAAGAAGATGGTTGAGGATGACCCCCCAAGGTCCATGAAGGCCATGGCGAGGGATCTTGGCTGACAGACAGGCCCTGGGCGTGGCAACAGGACTCAGCACCCTGCCATGTGTCCAAAATCTCCATGCAGTGGTTAACCGAGAGCTGTTATGACGTCGTAACCAAGGATTTGTGGCCTCCTAACTCTCCCGACCTTAATCCTTTGGACTATTTTGTCTGGGGCTATGTCGAAAGACATACCAACAGACATCTCCATAGCACCAAGGCCAGCCCGATGGACTCCATCAAGGAGGTATTCGGCAACATGGACAATGAGATGGTCAGAAGAGCCTGCAGCCGGTTCAGAGGCCGTATTGAAGCTGTTATTGATGCCAACGGTAATTATATCGAATGAATGGCTACTCTATACCTATATGCTCGTCATAGTTTTGATTTTGAATAAAAAAGTTAAAAAATGTATATTTTGTGTTGTTTTTTGTAGAAAAATATTTTGGGGACGATTTGATCCCCGCTCCTGTATGTCCTCGACAAATCTTCAGTGTTACTTTCCTTCATTCATGTGCACACACACCACTCAAGGTCAAACTTTATACTTAGATACTCTCACCTCAAAAATGAAAGTAGAATGCTCAGAGCTTTGAAATATAAAATAAAACAATGTTCAAATTGCAAATAATATAAAAACACTTACAAGCTAAAATTTGCTCAGGATTTACAACAATAAGTCTAGCACGGTGTTACCTTTATTGTATCACACAATCTTTCTACCAAAAAGAAACAGAAAAAAGGCCCAAAACCCTCTGGCAGTTAGCCAAATAAGTCAATCCTACGAACGGCCATTTGTCTCTCATATACTCCCAGATTGTACCTCATATTAACATATTATTTCTTCACCATTTTTAAAATGAAGTACATATTATTCAAATCTACATTGTATTTTTGTTAAATACTGTATTATTACAATATTGCTTAGTAATATTTTAGTAAACTAATAATGATTATATTATTCATTTGAAGAAATAATAAAATGGGCAATATATATATTGTATAAACGACGAGAGATCAACAAGAAGTTGTATTCCTGTTCTTTTGGAAACAGAGCATATGTATAGAGTAACTTTTTTTTTAACTGTATCTATTTATTTTCGTGCTCAATTAATAACAATAAAAAAAGTATAAGTATCTAAGAACATAAAATATATATCAAGACCATATATATTTTCCAAGAACAATAAAACGACACAAAAAAAGAAACGAAATAAGTAAAAACCCTAGTTCATTAAATTTTTAAAATAATTTCTTGTAATGTTTAAAATACATGCACCAATCTCCATTTTCTTTGCTTTGATTCCATACACACAGTACTGTAATTTTACGATTACTGCATGCAGGTGTACGTCACTTTATGATATTAAAACAAAAAAATCCTGTCGTTTTACTGGCCTTCCAAAAACCACTTTTTGTTCTTCTGAAAATTTGTCATATATTGGCAGAAGTGTTTTACATTTATATAGAATGTGAGATGTTGTTTCTTGCTCTTCCCTACAAAAGTAGCATCGTTTGTCGTTACTTAAAAAAGCTGACACTTCCAGGGTTCCAGTAATCACAATGTACGAAAACCATTTTTCAGAAGGAGTCAGCAATGGGTTTTGAAAACTATTACAGGCTTGTCTTTCAGTTAACTGTATGTTTCTCCTCTTTAAAACATTTTTAATCAGTGGTGTGGTAGTGATGATTCACACCACATTTTTCCTATTGATACAACTTTTATCTTAGCGAGCTGCTGTCTTAAACAAAGCTACTTAGTAAAATCATAAGTACGGCCATGTCGTATCTTCTGCATTTTAGAATTTTTTTTATGCGTCATCATAGCTAAAAGATTATCCCTGTAATCAAGAAGATCATCCAAGAAAAACCCGACATTTTCTGAAAAGAAGTGGGAATTTCTATCAATGTATCTATGTATAGAATAACTTATTACTTTGTGTTTTTTCGTCAAAAATAATAAATTATGAAATATCCATGGTGTATCAAGGGAGAAGAGATAATTGACTGTGGAACTACAAAATTCATAGGGATTTTTTGTTTAAGCGAGGTAACGCCGAGATAGATAGATTTCATATTTTTTTAAAAATATTCATCTACTTGCTTAAATAGGGTGGTGGTACTTGTGAAATGTAAGTAAATATTTTATTATTTCCAGTGCTGTATAGAATAGGTCCTGCCGGTATGTAAACATAAAATAAATCGAAAATGAACGAGACAATTCTGACTGTTTGAAGAGAGGAGAGTAGTTTAGCTGTCATGACGTTTGATTTAATCAACTTCAAGCAACCATAAAACGAAGGAAATAAACTCAAATCTCTCCCCATATTTAGATAGGCAGGAATTATGTTAAAATAAACAGCGAGTAGCTATGAGTGGAAGGGAATTAACACAGGCCCTCCTCCGTATCAAGTAAGAACATATTTAGGAATGACTATCTTTAATTCAACTGTGGGTCATATAAGAGCTTAGACTTATGAGCTATAACTCCCTATCGAACAATACATAAGTGTATCAATTCATCCTAATCTGAAATTGTCACATAATGGAATATCTTAATTTCCTTAAAAGAACATCCTTTCAGATTGAAGGAAGTAAGAGTTGTTATTATACATACCTAAAAGTGAAACTCTTTGTTTTTAATAAGGATATACTGAACGTAGCCAGTCTATAAGGAAACAATATATTCTTCCGAGTTTTTAGAATGATTCTTTATTGGTCTTTTACAGCCTTCTATCATGTTCTTTTCGTCAATCTGCCTTTCACCGTTCTACTGTTTATTTAATGATTGAATATTGCATTGCATTAATGATTAATTAATAATAAAATTATTTTATGTTTAATTAATAAAACAGTCAAAAAATGTGCTTTTACCTGTTTGAAAAAAAAAAATTATAATACTGTATTGAAATAAATGGCTCTCTCAGGAGCAAAGAAAAAAAAAGTAATTTCTTAAAAAATGTACAATAAAAGACATAAATATATTTGAGAAAAATATGAGTAATGAAGTGCATAGTTAATTTATCAAAAAAGTTCAAATTGTCGAAAGTATTTTTAACCCTTTTACTCATAACGTTGCCCACAAGCATTTCAATCCATTCAGACTCAATAATCTTTATATAATTATGTCTAGGAAATTCTAAATAGATTATTAATTACTAGAATAATAATAAAAATTGTGTGTTATAAAATGAAATTTCTTATTAAATAAATTGAGTAATGATTATTATAGAATATTAAAAAAACGTACTTAGCTCAATGGACTATGCACTCAAAAGATATTATTCTCTTGAATTCAATATTCCTTAGGTTCTCGACGATCATTCTTAGAGAAGGAACTATACTTCATGGTGGTCTGAAAGGAAAAAATGGCCATATTTTACATTTTTACCTCTTGAAAGGGAAAAACGCGTATAATCTTATTCTTTTGGTTCGTATAGCACAAGAGTGGTTCAAATAATTTTTTTCTGCTCAATTCTCCCCTCTACTATGATCAACTCGACCGTTTGAAGATGTACTTTGAAGAGAAGTGGTCAGGATTGGTGAATAGGAGACAAATAGACATCCTCAAGATAACGTCAGGTCGCAGGCATCTTTGATGATGCGTCACAATCTCTGATTACTCATATGGGAAGTTCTTATGCCTCCATGCTACAGGCCATAGTTGGCACCAAGTGACTACCACCTGTTCTTGTATCTAGTCGACGCGGTTGGGATTACAAATTCAGCCTCGATAGAGGCCTGTTAAAATTGATGTCTGAGTTTTTTGCCAATAAGACAAGGACATATAAGAAGTTGGATTTTCGTTAAAAAAATTATCATACAGAACGGGGCATACCTGGCTTAAATCAGATGATTGTAACACTTCTTATAGCGTATTGAAAAAATATAAAAAAATTCAAAATTACTTTTTCTCCAAACTATTATATTAATATGAAACACTTAGCTTTAGCCACCTACCCTTGCTGCTAAATTGTTATTTCTTCGACCTTTTTTTCACCCAGTTCTAAGATTTTAAACTATTTTGAATATCTGACATACAAACAGAATTTTATATTTTCTCAAATATGTATACGAGTAAAATGTATATATTTAAATTTAGGGGAAACTTATGTGATGAAATAAAATTACAAGAATAGATTTGTAGAGATAAAAATGAAGTAACTCAAGAAAGATTTCATACAAATATCAGTAACATAATCAATAACTATGATATTTAGAACCTACATATATCTAATTCAATCAGAATGAAAATAAATATAGCCATAAATACTTGACACGAATTTTTAATTTAAAGAATAATATATTTTTCGTCCTGTTTTTCTACCACTATTGTAAAAATGATTTTAATAGAATAGAAGTACGGGGTTTAGCAGGTTTGGAATTGAAATACAATTTTTAGAAAGGCTTGGAATTAAAATACGATTTTTAGAAGGCTTGAAATTGAAATATATGAAATCAATCATGTTAATACATGGTTTTTTATCAGTAATCAGTTGTATGAAAAAGTTTATTATTTATAATTAAATCACAAAGTTTTATATAACTTATGTATTTTTTAAAAATATTACATTAAATACAGTGTGTTTAACGATTTTTTTTACAGATTGACTTGATCATAAACAACTAGTCGAACATAATACATACTTTTATTGATGACACAGGAGAATAATTAGATGGGGAAATTTTGTACAATTGTATTGAAGAAAATAATCGAATGTATCTATGAGCTCCGAATCCAAAACTGATCTCAGTTTTTCTCTAAGTACTCTGAATTCTTAAATATTTGGGATTATGTAATTTGGGACTATTATCGTTGACATTCATTTTTACCCTCAAATCAATAATCAAATTAAAAGTAGGATTCATATAACATATGCAAAATTGTTTTTATGATTTAAAAAAGTTTTTTTCGTACCTTGTTCTATCATATTACAGATCAAGAAAAAATAAAATATTTATAGTTAAATATTTCTTATTTGAACAAAAGGGCCCAGCACGAATCAAGGAGAGAAGATTGAAGAGACATGGACTCAATATAAATCTAGCACAGTTGGATCCGTTAGTAATTATGAGGAATCCCTGCACGGACTCACACCAAAAATGGTTGCCATATAGAATTGCCACATCTTCTTTATATACCAAAGGTCAAAGGTTAGTGCCGAAGAGCGCTGATGTCATTGGTGTAAATATTAGTAGAATATGTCTTTCCATCTCCTCTTTTACTCCCAAAAATACTCCCCCTTATTTGTATGGTGGAGTATATGATTCTTGGAGTTTATAATGTGGTCCTGAGCCCTTCTGACTGCCGGATTGCAACATCCCCCAAACACCATAAGGGTTTTAAAATTGAGTTTATAATTGCAAAAGTACAAGGAATTATAAATGCAGTAAAGGCATGCTAAAGAAGAATTCTATCATGCCTAGAGGCTTACGTGTCCCAGCATATAGACATATTAAAACCCTTTGAGGATTCGGGGTTGCCTTAGAGAAAGCAGGGTTCGCCAGTACTTTTGCACTAAAAATTAAAAATGGAGTACTTTGTGAGTGGTCTTGAATAGCCAGCAGGAGCGAGTGAGAAATGGAATAGGTGAAATATTTGATATCAAGGTTATGTTTGTCCCCTCCTGTGTCTCCTTTTTCTTTTTCATTTTTCTCTCTCCCATAAAATATTTTCCCTTCTTTAAATTAATAGCTGGGATTTTTTTTTATTTCTATAAAAGTTATAAAATATGACAATCAGACTTGTTTAATGTATATGAAATAAGTGAATATATATAAAGATATGAGATAAGATAATAATACTAAAGACATTATAGGATAAAATATTGTTAAGAATTATAGATTTTTTTTTGTCCCAACTTATAATGAGTCAATATATTTATTGGTTAAAAAAGTGTTACATTTTTTAGTTTGAAATTCAACTAACACTTTAAGTCGACACAACAGTAGTTTGATTATAATTACAATTATAAAAATAATTACACACCAAAACAGCCCCAAAATTTGGCTAGTATATTTCTTTCTTTCCATTTCTCTTTTATAATAGAGTCGAGTCTGTGCAACACTAATTACAAGTTCTTTGTTATTTACGTAGGATAAAAAAAGCACATTATCCTTATATTATCTTATTTAATAGTGCAATAGTATATCCACACTACCTTTCTAATTACTTTCAATATCCCTCTTCCCTTCAAAAAAGGTATTTCATAATTGAATATAAGGATTATCAGAATATTTGTAGAAATATTATATAGTTATGATGAATAAATTAGTTTAAATCTTTATAATCTTTTATCTTTGGGTATATTACTCAGGTTTGTAATACTAGTTACAATATGTACAGGGTGGTCCAAATAAATTGGGAGAATCTTTCAAGGCTTTTGATCCGACTTTGTTGATAACACCGAACACATGGAATCGGAAGCTTTGGCAGGTCCAGGAAACCTTGTGCGGATCTGGGTTTGCCATTGTAATGATTTTGGTTTAATACTTTTAATTACTTTCCCTGGATGGACGGAGTATCCCAACAAAGAAATTACGCTTTCCCACGGGCACAGGCCCACAAGCCCAAAAAAAGTGCAGGATGTATTGGCATAAAATGTGAATACTTTTGGAACACGGATTTTTGACCTGCAAAAAGATCTACCTAAACCCACGATATTAATATCTCTGGGGGACTGTCGAGGATGAGGCATGTGCAATGTACAATGGCAAAGTTGGATCTACAAGAGGTAGCCCCGGCCTCACAAAGCTTCTGATACCGAGTGACTGAGGTTATCAAAAGAGATGGACCTCATTATGAATAACTGAATATATTGAAATATAACTTTCAAATAATAAAAAAAGTATGGTTCTCCCCCATAGTTCGTTTATTATAAGCCTTTAAAGATTTCCCCAATTTATCTGAACCATTCTGTAGTTCCCTTACCCCTAGATTTTTTCAGCAGTTCAAAAATGAATAAAAGGAAAAGAAAAAAAGTGAACGAATGAACGACGACGAATAGATCCGTAAGATACCAGAGGGGAAATCATCACTTTATGGAAAGAAACTCTTTCCTCATCAACATAAATGTAGAAAACCGAAAATTAATATGGTAACCCTGTCAATTTGAATTTTTTTTTTTGAAGGAGAGCAGCTTAGCTGTAATGATGTAAGAGAAATGAAATTAACAAAAGTTCCACTCCGTATATATCAAAGACATGTACGCTGGAATTACAACAATGTTGATCCTCGATTCTAGTTGAAGAATAAATTACACTAATAACTTCTGAGCCAACCCATATTGTTAATTTAATTAAATTACAATGGCATTCGAAATTATAAATATTATTCAAATAATAAAACTAGAAAAAGTCACTCCTGCCTTTTTGCACATGTTTTATACGTCTTTCGATATTACCTTTTTTTTATTATGATTTAGTACTTTACTCATCGATGATGCTATATATTATCATGCATTAGAATCATATAACTCCATTAATATTTAATAAAATTCAATAAAACTATATGAGTTCATAGAAAAATAACTTTATTTTTAAAAGATTATACTTTTTTTAAAATGTATTTACTAGCGAATACAGTGTCGGAACCCAAAACTTGAAGTAGTATTTAATTAAAATTTTATTTTAATTACAATGTTTCATTACACAACAAACGACAGCTGAAACAAACACATACAAGTTTGGTTTTTATTCAATGTATATAAGTCTAACAATGCCAGAGCAAAAACAAAATAAGCCACACGTGTGCCATCTTTTCTGTGCCATGTCAGAGCCGAAAATCCTACAAAGACCGTCGGCGTTTCTATACGGACTCCCTAAAACATCGAGAAGTTCATTAAAGATACCTCTCTCCGATAAAGCAAACAGGAACCATTACTTCTTCACTATCAATATGGCGGACTTCTAGGCTATCTCCATGTGGGCCTCCTCGAGGCAGACCTCAACTATAAGGAACTCTGCAGTTTGTGTCGTCTTCGAAAAGAATATCCTCCGCACCTCCAATCTAAATTTGGATTTACTCTGAACTGTTCTTATAGAATTATTTTATCCCCATTAATTCATTACAAAGTTTAATTACACAACCAAATGACAGCTGAAGCAAAAATAAACAACTTGTTTTTTATCCCTTGTCTATAAGTGTCAAAATGTCAGAGCAACAACAAAAAAAAAACAACAACAACGCGTGTGTAATTTTTCTCCACGCAAGTTTCATTGCTGAGAAGGCTGCATACACGTTTGGCATCTCACCTTGATTCCCTAAAACATCAAGATGTCTATTACAGCCTCGTATAGGCAAGAGTAACCAAAACTTCTGCAGCAGCAATATGACTAACTTCTGGCCTACCTCTATGTGGCCCTCCACCAGCCTTGACCTAAAAATCCTGGACTTTGCAGTTTGGGGTGTCTTGGATAAAAATTTCTGCTGTACCTCTCATCCAAATTTCGATCAAGTATTAGCTGCGTAGTACGCTAGGTCACGGCCTTCATCGTTTAGAGCTGCCAATCTATTTTTTAGTCTTTTAAGGCTGTGATTGGTTTTGTAGGAGAACACATTGAATAAGAAATAAAGCTATATATAGTATTTAAACATATCAGGAATTGGGTTTGAATTGTTTTTCTAGATTCAATCAAAATCACGTTGTTCATAATTGAGTCATGCTACAGCAAGTCATGGGTCCCCACTCTGTTTACCAAATATCCTTTGAGTTTAATCAAAAAAGTAACAGCCCGCAATGAAAATAATTTAGAAAGCACCTTTTAAGTGAGTAACATTCTTACATATTTTCAAATACTCCCTATTCGTTTAAAATTAGATAAAAAATGTGACAGAGAGGATATATTGTATACTATATAGGTAAATGTATATCTCTACACTTCATCCAAGCTGTATGTTATTTCTCCTTTCATCATATTACTGGAATGAAAGCTTCCTTGAATATTACTCTTGGGTATTCATGCTTAGTTAAGTGCTAAATATTACACATAAAATGATTCCACAACACTTTATTAATAACTTCAATAAAATAACTATCCTTAAACTATAACCATGAATCACAAATTCATATAATTATAAATAAAGGGTCATAGGCCTATTTATGTAGCATGAGGGTTATAATGTTTTTATAAAAATCAAATAGAAATTGATTTAAATGTAATTTTAGCATGTATGTCCCGTCAACAAAAAAATAAGCTAGAATGTTGAAATTATTTAAAAAAATATATGTAGAAAGTGAACATAGTTATTTTTATATTTGGTGTGAATAAACACACTATAGGGATATCATTTTTTATACATAAGTAAATATATAATCCATCATCACAAAAACAAGGTAGAAATTTTTTTCTCAAAAATGAATGTGGATTACATTTGTGTTCTTAGATCAACTATTGCTCATTTCTATGAACAAATTATTCTTAGTAACCCTTTGGGTGTGCCGCGAATGGTACTAAAATTAGCCAAAGTTGATTATCATAGTCAAATAATTAGAAATAGATAGATTTGGTTTGAAAATACCTATGTATCAGGGCCAATATAAGTACTTTAAATCAAATAGCTTCTAAACTATAGCTAAAATTATTGGTTATCTTAACTTATACCATAAATTTAAATAGAAATTCTATATTTGAGTCATATATTAATCTTAATTTTCATCTTTTCTTCATTTTTGTTTTTGATTTTTTTGGGTTTTGTAGGTAAAACATAAGAATTTGAGAAACCGTGGTTTTAGGAAATTTATATAAACAGGACATTCTATTTTGTTTACATTATTTAATAGTAATTTAATCGAATTATGGTCAAAAATTTGATAACAGGAGAGTTTTAAGCTACTATAATCAAATGGTTTCAGTTTTCTCCTAAATTGTATAAATATTAATTTCACAAACATATCACATTGTGCACTTTATGTTGTGATTTTTCGTCTTTATGCATCTTGAGCAAAACGATAATGTTTCAATATTTGCTAACATAATAGTTATGAATATTAATCAATACCTATTCTTATAATAGTTACTCTCGATGTAATTATTGGCCTTTATGATTTTCATAAATTGCACCAATAAAACTCGAGTGTTAAATAGCAATTACTTTAATTTTATAAAAAAAATATCAAACATTTTTTGCCAATATATATTTTTGACGGCAAATTGAATCACTACTCCAACGCATGATAGCAACTGACTATATTTCCAAGAAAACTAAAAATCTTTCTTCAAGAAAGAATCCAAGATCACAGCACCATTATTTCTACCTAGAGCCTGATTGCGACGCATTATAAAAAAATAAATGAGATTATACACAAGATTTGTTTATTGATCAATAAGGAACTTGGCCAATCGATACGCCAAATTGGCTAACAAGCTGGGAATATTTAAAATTGAAATTACAAAAAACGCAAGATTAGTTAAGTTATCAAATTGGTACCAAAATTAGCACAATATTTTGAGCTTTGCAAAATCCCTATATATATATATATATCATTATGACATATATAAGCTGTGTATTTATGCCAAAAAGTGAATTGCACTCCAACTACTAATTTTCTTTTTTTTAGCTGTTGTCATTATTATTTAACTACTGAGTAGTGAACTTCATTTCCTACTGCATTCAATATTATTCAAAACCTGATTGAACATCCATGTGTGCTCATAAAAGACAGGGATTAACCTTCAGAATTATAGTTGTAAGTCCTTGTTGAACTCAAAGTAAAACTGAGGATCAACGTGGGAGTAATTCTTGCCATTTTCCTTGTTTATTTCCTTCTTTCCCTCGTCACAGCTGATTGTAGCTGATCTCATCAATGTCATGAGAGCTAAGCAGTTCTCCTCTAAAACATATTTCAAATTGTTATTGTGACCATGTTTATTTCCAGTTCTTTTTTTAACAGGCTTAAAATGCTCCCGATGGGATCACTATATATAGTTTTAAAACAATACAGTGAAACGAGCTTTTTAGCCTGAGTAGATTTCTTCTTGTACTGATATCCCTTTTCTCACGCAAGATGTCGCTTTAACGTATTAACGAGCAAGGGCACTATAGTTTTTAATTTTAATAGTGATCTCTGTCAGTAAATATGTCGTAGATCAAAGTTACCTACACGAAAATTTAATCATTTTGATATCCCTCATTTCTTATAATAAAAAAGTATAAAATGAATTACACATTTACTTAATTTCTATTCCAATTATTTATATAAACTCATATGGCATATTAATACCAAACATTAAGACACGAAAATAAATATATATATTCGGTGAATTATCACTATTTCAGTATAACTTTTTTAAATGCAAGTTCACATTGATATTAAAAATATAGCTTTATAAAATAGCTTTTGAAAAAATACCAGATACTTGTGAAATTGAGCTCCCCATTTTTTCATATAGGGTCCCTCTTTTATCAAATAAAGTTTAGCTAAAATTCACGAGTATCTTAGCTCATCCCATAAATTTGAAAATAGTTTTTTTTTAAAAGCAAACACTTTTCTCTGGATGCTTTATGATAATGACAAGTAGTGATGTAAATCGTCTGTATTTTTTATATAGCACGTTTTTATTTTTGGAATTGGTAATCTAAAGAATGCATTTTATTTGCCTAAAAATTTCTTACTAAATTCCATTATATTCAAAACCTGATTGAACATTTGTCTGTACTATTAAAAGACTAATAATAACCTCGAGGATTTGTTGCGGTGTTATAATTGTAAGTCCTTGTTGAGCTCATAGTAGAAATGAGGATTGACATCGGAGACATTCCTGCCATTCTCCTTTTATTCCCCGTCTCCCCTTCTTCCTCGTTAAAGCTGATTGTAATTGATCTCATAAATGTCATGACAGTTAAGCTGTTCTCCTTTAAAACATATTACAAGTTGTCTGTGTTACCATGTTTATTTTCGCTTTTTTAACATACCCAATAATACACACGATTTTTATGACTGCTTAGCTCTCATGACATTGATGAGATCAGCTACAATCAGCTGTGACGAGGGAAAGAAGGAAATAAACAAGGAAAAGGGCAAGAATTACTCCCACGTTGATCCTCAGTTTTACTTTGAGTTCAACAAGGACTTACAACTACAATTCTGAAGGTTAATCCCTGTCTTTTATGAGCACACATGGATGTTCAATCAGGTTTTGAATAATATTGAATGCAGTAGGAAATGAAGTTCACTACTAAGTAGTTAAACTATAATGACAACAGCTAAAAAAAAGAAAATTTATTCTTCACATTCACTTTTTGGCATAAATACTCAGCTTATATATGTTATAATCATAAATGTATATATATATATAGATTTTGCAAAGTTCAAAATATTATGCCACTTTTGGCACCAATTTGATAACATAACTATTTTTTTTTTTTTTTTTTGTAATTTCAATTTTAAATATTCCCAGCTTGGTATCCAATATAACCAAAATATGTATCTCTGAAATATTCTGGCATTAACTCTAAAATTAACTACAAATAATTATGTTTTTTCTTCAAACATAGGTGTTTATCAACAGAAGAAAGAATCAATATTTATAAAGTAAAAAAGAAAATTGGGAACTTGAACTCGTATTTTTCTTGATTTTTCGTCAAAATTACCTATTTTTACACATAAACTTAATATTCACAATATTTGCTAGTGACGTAGAGGACATAAAGTATGTTTTAATTTAATATAAATCATATTCAAACTGTGTTTGGATTATTTCCAAAAAATAAATAAAAGAACTCTAACATGTATTTATGTTTAAATATATTTAAGTCATGTACATGTAGAACTGCGGAGTCAGGAGTCAGAAAATTTATACAAACTCAGACTCTGCTTACAAAAATTATTATAATTTATATAAACAAAACTTATGAATGTATTATCAATAGATCCATTTCATTTGTTGTCATCTAGTTAAATATCTAAAATTCCAAATATTTTTATATACATAGCACAATTATTTACTACATAAAACTAATAACTACCTATGGCCATAAATTAAATCTATATTCAAAGTATGTAGACTCAATAGTACTTATATTGGCTATAAAACATAAAATAATGAAATCAAATTTGGGCATTTCATCTATTCACTCCACAGCTTGGTGTAATGGTTATACACTGATAGACTAGAAGTGTTTTTATGATAATTAATAATATCAAGGAAAATAAATCAATGATTGTATTGATGATATGTCAAATAAGTAATTAAATATTTACTTGATTTTATAACTCGGAAAAAATAAACAAATCAATATGATTAATTGTTATACGAGTTGGATTCGAGTTATATGTATTTTCAGGGTGACTTTTGTTTTTGGACGCTTTAAAAACGATTAAAAATTGCAAACGGTTGATCCGACTATAAATTAATTTTATCAAAAAATGTTCAAAAACTTCAAAGATATATCATTAAGTGTATTTTACTCAATATATGTAAACGCCTTATGGTCTAAACGACAGCATTCCATCTTTTAAAGACAATATAGTAGCTGGCAGGGATGAATGCCTTGGGCAAGTTGATGTATGGTTCTTCGAAGAAAATATTGTTCGATCTTATATGATACTTTAATATTATCATAGTTTTAATTGTGTAAAAGGAAAGAGGATTTTTCACAAAAGATATAACAATATTGCCTCTAAAAGACAAAAAACACGTAATACTTTCTCACATTTAAATGTAAGGAAATGTGGCCCCTTTTCTCCCAGATTAAATAACATAGACTTCACTGTATAATCCATTCTTGTAGGCAAAATACATTAGCTGTGTGAAACACAGGAATCTTAATCAGCTAAAGGCCAAAACCAACTTGTCCGCAGACATTGTCCTTCTCAGCTGCAATAATATTCTTATGACATGGAATTGTGTGAGTGGGCTTTTGCCGAATAACATTTACTAAACAAAAATTCGGCCGAAGACCATTTGGGACATTCGGGGAAAAATAAAATGTAACTTGTTTATATATATACAATTGTATATCTTGTTCAGTTTAAAATGATAGTATGCCAAATTGGTATTATTCATGATGTATATATCTCATATAGATAAATTAATTAGTGTTCTTTTCCATTAGTCACATTCATTAATGATCATTATATTATACTTTAGTATTAAATAATTAACCAGCAGTACAGTAATTCTAATAGAATAATTGCTAAACACTTATCCGTTATCAATTAATGACAATTCGACAAGATGGATTATTCATATGGTAAAATACTTATAAATTAACGAGTATGTATAATATCAGGCAAGATGATTGAGTTTCTCATAGAGTTGTCCCGAACCATTGGTACCGCAACTAACCAAATATTTTTCTATTTATCTTGGTAATGCCTTGTTTAGGATTAATTCGTAGATTTAGTAATTTTGTATTGAGGTTTAGATAGTTCAATTGATTGTTTTAAATTATAATTTCTTGGATTTTTCTTCTTTTTTAGCGAGGAATGAGAGGTAGAACGGTAGTTACAAAATTATTAATATCGGAGCTATCATTTTATATAATTTATTTGATGTTCGTATTATTATATTTCAACAGTTTATAATAAAATCAGTACGTTATATTTTTGGTTTTTTTTCAAGCCAAAAAGAGCCAAGTAAGCTGTGCAACAGTCTCCAGGGCCATAAACACTGTCATGAGGATGAAGTCATATGCTCACAGACAAATTGAGGGCTATCCTGGCTACCTACACAATAAAATTGCTCAACTATTTAATGTCCCATGGTCACTGAATCATCTTTTATTAGGATGAGAAACGATGGACTGTTAACAAATCCCACAACATCTAGAACTACAGATGGTAGTCCACAGAGAGAGCTAATGTCACCCAAGTCTTTAGAACCAAGTTTCCGGCTAGCATCATGACCCTTTGGGTAATGGAGAGCAACAGCCGTGTCATGGCCCCATCTTCTTTCAGCCAAAGGAGGGTAGGTGACGACAGGTACTGTGAACTCCTATCTGACCAAGTGATACTTTGGATGATAGCTATGGCCAAAGTGGGTGAGTTCCTTTTTGAACAAGACTTGGACTTCTCTCACAAGGCCCGCAAGACCCAAAACTTGTTTAAAGTATAGAAAGTGCCATTTTGGGACACCCAGACTTGGCCCTCTAACTCTCCCGATATGAATCCTATGGATTAGTTTGTTTAGGGCAAGTTAGGGAGAAAGTTTTTGTGACAAATGAGTCGCAAAGTAGTTTGGTCCAACTCGAGCAATTGAATATTGAGTTGAGACTGAGCACAAATAAAGGCATAAGTGAAATATATCTTTTATTTATTGAATTGATATAATTTAAGTTCTACAATTAAGTCAGTTCGATAATCTTAATATGACAGTTGACCGAATAATGGAGGAAATATTTGTTGTGTTAGTCCTTATTTAGGACTAAAGACTGCAGTATCGTCCAGTTTTGTCTTGGTCCAGTCCTGTTCAGACTTGTATATCAGTTCTAAGACTTCTCATGTTCGGTCCTTTATCACTTCAGTCAACTTTATTTCTTCTTTGTTTAATCAGTTCTAGTACTGAAATCTGAAGGACTGACGGTGTTAAGGGCCGGTCCCAGGAGCTGATAGAAACAGTTAAAAGACTGGAATAGATCGAGTAAATAAGGACATAAATAATTATATAAACAAGTTTGACCTGTTGTTCACATTTTATTATTTTCAATTTTTGAGGAGTCAAAATTAAAAGCAGAGGTTTTTTCGAGTTTGAGTTATTCTTGAACCCAACTCTAATTAATAGCATATATAACTCTGGGGCCAATAATAAAGAGAAGTTTTTAGGAAAAACTTTGTTTCATTAATTATTACAAATGTAATAATTTATTAATTTCGTGACAAATTATTAATTAAAGTCTATTTACTTTATTAGTTCCGTCACTGCAATTATCATTCTAACAAAAGGTAACTAATGATAATCCAAATAATTAATTATAGTCTTTTAAACTCACATGATTTCTTTTCTTTCGATTCCTTTTTCTTTTTTTGCATAAGAAGAGAAAAAAAGTCACATAAGTCTTTTGTGATAGTGATATAAACTTGTTTTCTTATCTGATTTCTTTGCAGGCCTATTTATCAAAAAAGTTGACTGTAAATAAGAAAAGTCGTAACTTTTTACTATTCACAACTGATGAATGAGATTTTCAGGTAATACTCTTTATATCTTCAAGGAAAGAAGACAGGGGGGTGGGAGATATGAGGCAAGTCTTGATTTATGGAGTCGCCATAGCTCAGTGGCAACGTGCTCAGGAGATATTATTTTCTCAAACTCAATGTGCGTTCGATCCCAGGTGATTCCAAGAGAAAGAAATATATAATACTTTATGTTTTCATATGGATTTCACAAAAAGGTTCCTAGGTTAGATTGATTTAATACTCCAATACTTCTATTTTTTTAAGAGTGTGCGTGTGTTTTTTTACGGTACTTGAAATATATCCCGAAGGAAAATGTCGGCAATAAAATTATTTTTTTAGTTAGAATTAAACATACTAAGTTACTTATGAAACTCTTGAAATTGCCTGAAATCAACAAATTTTTGTCCAATAGATAATTGAGTTTTTTGAAAATCTATTAGCTTTATTTACGTAGATTATTAAAAAACTTAATTTACAATATTAAGCCTCTTATTTCATTATTTTGTTGTCCTTTTAAATAGTGTTTGATTGAAAATAAAGGAAGATGGTTAAAATTCATATTTATTTTTAATATTGAAAACACGGGCTCTCATCTTAATTTTATTCACAAATTAATAAATATGATAAGCTTTCCATTGCATTTGGGATTCCTAAAAAAATGCAGAGAATAAAAAAAACTAAGTGTCTCAATAGTTATATTGTTTTCTTTGGATAAAACTTTATGTGTTTTATCCCAGGCAATTATTCAAGTACCCTCAAACCACTCAAGGTAATTAATTCAGCGAAAACATAAGTCAAATTGAATCAAGTTAACAGTGCTACGAACTTTGTAGTATCGTTGTGTCTGTTAGGGGTTCGTTCCTAAAATTCAAAATGGGTTATAATTTTTGTTGGACTGAACTAATTCAGTCCTTTTAATAATTTTGGTCGGTATCAGTAATTATAGAAAAAGTGAATTAGTTCAGTCCAACAAAAATTATAACCCATTTTGAATTTTCGGAACGAATGTATATTATCTAAAATTCGGTTCCAATTGATAGACATCGGTTCAATGACGTCATAGGTAAGAAGTACAACTATATAATTGGGATGGGGAGAAAACCGGTCTTTAAAGTGAGACCAAAATAATCGGTACACAGTCTGAGACCCCAGTCTTGATCGGAACATCGATGGAAAGCGGTCTAGATAAAATCAGCTAAGACCATACTAAAAAAATCGGTCTAGGACCGAGTTTAAACACATTAAACCATGAAACGAAACTCTCTTATCTACCTTCCAAAACCAAATATAGAAATTTTCAAGCATAGTTGTTATTATAAATCGGCTATCCTT
This sequence comes from Lepeophtheirus salmonis, assembly GCF_016086655.4. NCBI lineage: Eukaryota > Metazoa > Arthropoda > Copepoda > Siphonostomatoida > Caligidae > Lepeophtheirus > Lepeophtheirus salmonis. The sequence goes on along the minus strand of NC_052144.2, from coordinate 229,645 downwards.
TGGAATGCTTTTCCTCTATGCTTTCTTCAAGGGATATCTCAAGCAGTTTTTAGTGAACTCTTTTTTTTTTTGACATATTTGTTCATATGTTATTTACAATTTGTGAATGTTTTTTTCAGTTTTTTTTTTTGTACTTTTATGATTTTTTTAAATTTTAATATTCTATGTTATATGCATTACTTTTACAAACAATTATAATTTTTTATAACTATAATTCGATCGTTATAGGCTCATAGGTTTGCAACTACTTAATTATTTATTTTAACACCACACAATATTAAAATCATTAATACAACAAGGGACATAATCTAGCTGTAAGGAGTAATAAAAACAAAAATATAATCCATATGCTTTATACAAACTGTTGAAATCCTTAAATATTAAACATCAGTGATTTTAGAAGTCATTAATACTTTTGAATTCATTAAATATGGAGTTACAATTTATTGTCAAGAATAAACTATAACCATGTATATCTAAAAACTATCCCACAAGTTTCTAATGCATTTTAAAAACCCAATAGTATTACATCGATGTAAATTACTTTTTTATTGTTCAAATTATGAGATCGTGGTACCAAAATAATATTAAAACCACTGGAAATCTTGTTATTAAAACCAAGCAAAAAAACAAAAAAAAACTTGAATTATTTTAGCAATAATAATAATTTCCCAAGTACAAATTCCTTTCAGAGCTAAAAGGTCTCAAATGACATATACGGTGGAGAAAAGAAATCCCTTGCTGATTTAGATAGTTAGCCCACTGACATAGAAACTTATAGTTTTAATGATCGTTTTATATCAATAGTACAAGATATTATAAGAACCAAAAAAAGGGTGTGCAGGAAGAAAAGTTCTGAGTATAGCCCCGAGAACATCAACCCCATTGTTCAGCATGGGAGAGGAAACATAACGTTTTAAAAAGGTTCCTCATATAAAGGGAAATGACGACTTCACGACTTCGAAGGGAGGATGGACGAAGACGCAGTGTTTGTCATTCTGGGGCGTCACTGCCCGTCCATCATCTGGGAAATCTTGACCTACAATTTCCTTTCCAAATGAGTCGTGTAAAGGGTTTTTCAGATCGACAATGACCCAAAATATATGGATATGGGTGTTAAAAACAAGCACATTTTGTCATGGAGTCGCCCAGACTTCAATCCTATTGATGATCTTTATCAGAAGGCAAAGTTACGCAATTTACCAGGGATCAAATAACTATTTTCTTATTTGTATAACATATTAAGATGGTCGAATCGCACTAAGAACCTGACTCAATAATATATGAGTCAGAAATATCGTTCATAGTTATTCATTAGGGTATGTAGGGCCTCCCAGTATGTAGGTCACCTATTTGTGACCCAAGGTCAATATAATAACCGCATAAAGTTTTGCCCAAATTGGTGCTCATGTTTTATATTAAATGTTTCCAAAAATTTATTGGCTAGGTATTGCAATATTTTTAAATAGGATCCGCAGGTGTAAATTTAATACATTTTGAATAATTAATGTTCGGTTTTTTTTTTTTAAATATTACAATAATATGCCAAATGCTTTTTATCAATACATGTCAGAGTGAAAAAGTCACAAGTGACACATTTATCAAAATGGTTGAAATGCAAAAATAGATTTGTAAGTTGTTTTGTTCACAGTTATTCATTGTGCTATTTATGGATTTAAAATAGGTAGACTCTTTGAGAGCTGGGAGCAATAAAACAGCAATATAATACCCACTAAAACGTCAAATTGAAAGTAACAAATATTATGGATTTCAGAGCTCTTCAAAGTTAACTCTCTGGGATTTACATTTCTATTATTGGAAGGCAAAATATTTTCATTTATTCATGTTTGTTATTTTTTGATTAGAAAAAATTTAATCAATTCATGTTAGAGGGAAATGTTCCCAAGGGACACATTTATCAAAATTTATTCTCTGGGCTTTTTATATTTTTAATTGGAAGCCCGTGTGTTTAAATTTTGAAGAATAAACATACTTTGAATTATTTATTACAATAAAAAATTACAACCAATTCATATCACAATATATTTTTTTGTTACGTCACTCCAATTATCCTTCCAACAAAAGATAAATAATGATAATCCCAATAATTAATTAGAGTCATTTAAACTTACATGATTCCTTTTCCTTCGGCTCCTTTTTCTTTTTTAGGATAAGAAGAGAGAAAAAATTCACATGACTTTTTTTATGATCATGCAAACTTTGTTTTCTACTCTGATTTCTTTGCAAGCTTATTGATCAGAAGAACAAAAAACTTCCTGGATGGGAACTATAAGTATATATATGTTGTAACTTTTCACTTATTCGAACTGACGGATGAAATTGTTAGGTAATACTTTTTTCCCCTCAAGGGAAGAAGACGTTGGGAGGAATAAATGAGGCAAGTCTTGATTTAATACTGCAAAGGTCTGGAGATTGTGAAAGAAGTTATATATTTTTTGTGCGAGTGCTCGCAATACTTCTATTCTTTTAAGAGTGTGCGTGTGTTTTTTTTTGTTTTTGTTACTTCTAAAGTCCTCTGCTTTCCTTTTTTTTTTTACTGAGAAGGTTTTTCCTCCCTTAAAAAAGTAGAAAGCGGGCTCTTTCTACTGTACTTTATTAATACTAAATAAGAAGGAATACAATTTAATTTTCCCTCCATTTTAAAGAACAATTATTTGGGACTTGTTCAAGATTCAGCTCAAAGCAATTTAGTCACATAGTGTGTATTTAATTTTTTGAAAATACATACAGCTGAAGGAGTATATCTCAACACAAAAGTGAGCTATTATGATTAATTACACAATTGAGTATGGGATGCAAAGTTACCATTTATTTATAAACACATATTATTATTATGAACTGCATGGAGGGACCCAAATCGCACTTAAAGTAGGCAAAATTCGTCGTGCAAATGAAATATTTTATTGTAAAAGCCAAATTGAGGTTAAAAAAAGTCTATTATTTAAACAAAGGTTCAAAAATAAGAGATGCCCTACCTATAAATATAAAGGAACGTGCTGCCATGTGAAATATTTCAATAGGCCACATAGGCTATAAACATAAATTTCATGAAAAATGGCTTCAAAAAACAATTCAATAATGCATTATTGTTTCAAATTTAGGCCAAATAAAAATAAAGGCCCAATCTTCTTTTAAAAGGGCAAATGCTTCAAAAATACCAATATGGCAATTATATTCCGGGGCGTCCGCAAAATTATATTTGGGGTTGGGGGGTCTTAATATATATATATATTTTTTTTTTGAAAAAAAAAAAAAATAACTCTGTTGTGTCATTAAATTTTTTTTCCCCGTCCGATAATTTTTATAAAATTTCTTTATTTTGGACGCTGTTAGAGCTTCATAAAATACGAGATGACGTCAAATATTTTCCTATGTTTGTACGTATTAGGTGCGTTCTACGAGTGTTGATGATATTGCTACGATTTTGATGCAAATACTACGTGAAGTGGGAATGAGTAGTGGGTTGCACTTAAACATGAAGCGAGCCAACGGTTGGACATCCCTATTCTGAATTATAGCTATCAAGAAATTATTATTATCAACTCTTTTTTTGTGTTGCAAATTGCACTGAAATATGCCAAAATTGGTGGTCGTAATAAGATATGGATAGAGTTTATGTGAAAGAAGTTTAATCGCCTATAGGTTTTGAAATATATCTAAAATTCTTGAGTATCGTAACTCAGCCCAGAAATTTGTATATAACGCCTTAATGTACCTTAACTCGTCTTGAAATATTGAGTTGCAATATTGGGATTGCCTTATTTTCTCTATTTTCCTTTAAATTATCTTTATGTTGACGTATCAAATATAAGTTGCCCAATAATGTAGTTTTTATATGTCATTATATCAATCTTTTATTGATTATTTCCTCAATACAATCGAAAACAAATCATAAGTGTAGCTGAACTAGATACCTTTCACCATTAACAAATATTTGGTTGTAGAAACTTCATTAGAATTTAATGTTCAATAAAACACTTTTTTTTATAATTTGCAGATATTCTAAAGTTTTCTTGGAATTACAGTTATGCTCTGGAGTAGTGAGAACTAAATATTGTCAAAAAATGGATTGACACAATATTTTATAAAATAAAAATAATTGTATTTTAGCTTTTGTGTTTAATGAAAATCCGATAATGGCTTCAATTTCTAATTTATAAAAAAACGATTTTTTCAATTGATTTTCATAATTTCAAATTTGCAAAATTCTTTAAACGCAAATAACTCCACAGATAAGTATTATAGCGAGTTGAAATTGATGCCTTCAGATCTGGCGTTGTGTAATAATTTTAAATTGATGCAATTTGTTCAAATACAGTCATTTGAACTTGATTTATTCCAGAAAAACCAACATTTTTAATACCTTTAAAGAATCACGAATAACTAACTATTTTATCAAATAATCATTCACAACTATAGAAAGCAAGATATATATTGCCAATTAAATTTTTAATATTTTTTTTTATCTAATGTTTATTCCTTTTAAACCTCTCAACGAAATTTTTTAGTAAAGATAAATAAAATAATTGAAGCAATCGCCCTGTATGAAATTACCGAACTTCGTTTTATTCAATCTATGGGCAATGGTATACGTCATCTATTTGATACGATTTTTAAAAGTTTATTTTTAAATGTGTACTATCATTATGAAACAGAAATTAAACATTTGTAATAAAAGAAACTTGTATGATTGCCTTTTCTGAAAAAGGATGTTATTGTGCTGCACTCTGTATAATGATTCATATAAGCACATACGTACAGGATGTACAAACTATCCCGGCCTCCACTTTGGCACCTTATCTTGGTTAAACGCAGGCACTTTAGGAGCTGACTTTTTGTTTTGTTAGATAGTTTGTTCATACCTTCAAAAGTTGGAAAAAATGGAATCAATTGACGAATTTGTTGACCCAAAATATGTGGAAAAGGCTTGGAACTCTCCTTGAAATCTGCAACGGGAGCGAGAAGATAACAATTGTTAGAAATCGGGGACTCAGTGAAACCTTTGTTCGCAATGTATAGGAGGCCATAATGAAGAAGTACGACTCAGATCCCTCCCACACCTCGAAAAAAGTATAAAATAGCTCAAAACAATATGTCTTTCGCTGGACTTTTGGCCTGCAAACTTGCCACATCTTAATCTGATTGATTTTTTTTTGTGTGTGGTACGCGATCGAACGACAAACCAACCAAATACACTGCAACACCAAAGGTGAACTTTTAAGTCGGAACAAGAAGGAATTCCAGAAATTTGCCTGCTTACGCTTTCGCCCTTGTATACTGACTATAATGGAGGCTGAATGTGATTTTATTGAATGAAATAAATTAGAATCCATGAAGCTTTAAAACTCTGTTATTTTTTTTGTAAATTTGATAACCGGTTGGAGATAAAATTAACATTTAATATAAAAAAAAAACCTTATCACAGCATGCTTTTGCACTCTGTATATATAGGTCATAAAAAAACCATAAGGATTTAATTATAATTATTTTCTGATTCGGTTCATTAATTTTTATATAATATAAATGTATCTAGAGAGTTCCTCAATAGTTTTCATTACCTTACTAGATGGTCCATTTGAAATCTGAACACTTATTAATTCAATAATGAATAGAGGTTAAGTTATTTAAATCATACAAAAACTGTTATTTACAAAACAAAACGAGGGCTATGTACAAGTCGAGAAAATTACACTTGAACCTGATTGATGAGTTTATATTCGCGCCTTCCAAGTAGTTGGCCATCTCCTGGACCACAGTCTTCACCGTCACCAAGTCCAAAACGTTGGAAAGGAAGAAAGGCTTGGCCAAAAAGGCCAACCAGAACCAGTAGGAGTGAAAGAAAACAGCCTGAGCCAATCCTCTCAAGTCCAGTAGGGCCCATGAAAGAGATCTCAGGATTTAACACAAGACTGTTCACTAAAGTGGGTGAAAAGAGCCTTGTGATGGCGGAGAGTCCACTTTTGATACCAGCAATGAAAGACACCCATCTCCTCCTTGGCAATACTCTTTTTAACCCTTTTTTGACACTTTGGGTCCCCTACAACCCTGGTACCAACCCCGTTGACTAAACCTTTTTGGTTCTTGTCGAGGGTAATGCCTGCATTGTCATTCATCCAAACACCAAACCCCTAAAAACCACTATTAACCAGAACCGGGACGTCATAACAGAGGACTACATCGACAGTGGGTGACAGGGCTTCCACCACTGCCATTATTGCCACTAAGGGCGTCTACAGTGATGATTAAGAGAGATCAGACACACATCTATTTATAGTATTAATTTTGTTCAAATTCATTGTAAATTAATAAATTATATCATGTTGAAGTTTGAAACTCAAAGTGTTTAGATTTGAATGAACCACTCGGCATAAGACTATTTATTAAGTATAACATAACTAATGTATACTATATATATTATTTAAAATATGACTCGTAAAAATGATACTTTGAAATGTTAACATTGTTTAAAAGATTGTTCAATTCGAGATTTTACAGGTGGCGAAACAAAATTTTTATTATCTGTTTAATCAGCTTGAAAATAAAATTTTTATCCTCAAACTGTTTTTTTTATTTTAATATTTGAGGGGGGGAGGTGGGGTTGTAAATTTGTGAAAATGAGCATATTCAATCTTAGCTCAATCTTCTCTAATGGTATTTTGGTGAAAAACAATTAAAATCGGTAACAAAGCCCCCCACCGTTCCCCAAAAATTACTTTGTAATTCCATAAAAAAAAAAAAAGAAAGTTAAACTGAAAAATCAAATCAAACTTTTTTTAAAGAAAATCTTTTTTCGCAGTGTAATATTCGGTTTATTCATTAGTTTTAGCTATGATATAAAGCAAATGAAAAAAATTATACCTCCCTAATAAAATCTTTCATTTGACTTGATTTTTTGTTCAATTAAACACATTTTGTATGAACTTTGTTCATCATAACTTAATAAATATCTTATCATTCGACTGCTAGGATGTTTTGTATCATTTGTTATTACCTTAAATATTCATTTTTACAGTTATTTCATTTTGAAATATGGCTCTGAATTGAAATCATACTCCTAAAATGTAATTTTTTAAGAAATTATATTATAGGCCAAACCTACTGCAAATGAATGTTTAATGATCATTTTGGTCTTCTATGGCTTAAATAAAAATAACAAATGTGGGTTCAAGTGGACGAGCGAAAAATGTTGTAAAATAGTGTTATGAGTTAAGATGTACAAAGTACATAGATAAGCGGTCAAAAAGCCCTCTTTCTTAGTAAAATAAATTGAATTTTTACTCTTTTCCCTTTAAAGAAGGCGTATTTATTATTGAAGGTAGATAGTTCAATTTGAATAATTTCATATAATATAAAAATTAGAACACGATTCAGAATGACATATTTGTTCCAGTTAATGTACATTCAACTTTCAAATGTACAGGAGAAATATATATTATCTTTTACAAAAATTGCCATTTACTTATAGTTTCTACTTTGCATGTTATTATATCATCAATGACTTTTGAAATCGTATTTAATGATGCTCTAATTGTCCAAGCAATCATTTAATACATTTTGCCAACTTATTTTGGGCATATATGATCAATCTTCTACTCACATCATATATCATAATCCAAAGACAAATGCCCTCCATCGGTGGACTCTTTTGTTTAGTTTGACAGGTGCAATTACTTTTAAAATTCCGTTTAAATTAATTAAAAGGCTGACAGAAGAATATCTCTAGGATTTATTGTTTCCACATCAAAATAGAATCCCTTCATTTTATGTAGAAATTTATTGTATCGAATATTTGTGGATATTGCTAATCGTAGGCAAGATTATATTAAGTAGAATACTTACAATATATGTCACTACAAAATGCAATTAAATAAAGTCAATTCCCTCAAACGACAATACAAGAAATTATTTTTGTGCCACGCCCATATTTTAATTGAAATGATCAGATATAAAAATAAGATAATTTATTAACTATTTGGAGTTTATTATAGTTTCATTCAATTCCCTTACAAATTGGTTTTAATACAAACACACAATAAACCACGTCAGCTGCTCACTATTCTTGCTTTTCATAAGGAACAAAATTTTTGTGCACTTTTGTGTATTTTGTGTCTGACTACATAATCAAAGCCTGCAGGGGATTTATGCCTCGTTTTGAGCAAATTATTAGAGCTGAGGGCTCACATTTTGCATAAGTGTTGTGCCAAGCACAATTTTCAGGGGATTTTATTATAAATATACTTACAAAATCTCTTGTTTAAATTTTACTCTAAAAAAATTGAAAGTACTAAAAAGTGTACGACTAGATAAGATCAACCCTGCGATAATTCCTCTGAACATTTGTGTAATTAAATAGCCCACCAGTTGGTGTGAATGACATAAGTAGCAAACTACTATATAATTTGGAGCATTTTATTATTGAAAGTAATGTCAATCAGGTTGATTTTACTAGTTCTACCTTTGCAGTTCACGCATTTGTTCTGGGTGTCATACCTAGTCTTATTGAATATATTCGTAGTTTTTACCCGAGTTTTCTTTTGTAGTTCGGATCTGGGAATTACAATTTAAGGTCCCTGTTAGAAAGTGATAGCTGACAAGCATGACAATTTATTCGTAGGGTATTTGCCGTGATTCAAATAACATGAAACGTAGGTATGTAAAAAAAAAAAAAAACTAAAAATGAACGTGGTCACTCTGATAATTTGAAAAATATTTGGAAAGATAGCTGTAATGACGGCTCATTAAATTAGCTATAAGCAGCCTTGAGTTGTAAGAAATAGACACAAACCTCACTCCATATGTTGCAATGATGACAGATTTGGAAATAATTTTTTTTTTCAAGTATCAATTGCAAAAATTGAACGACGGAGCTCAATGGACAACGTGCTAAGGAAAAATTATTCACTTGAACGCGCCCTGGTCACTCCTACAGAAAAAAATATGCACTATGTAAATTGACCTCAAAGAGCAACTGATTTTAATACAATAATATTTACTTATACTTAATTGGTCCAAATCCATCTGACTCATTAAAGGAGTATAAATAAACGTAGCCATGTTATTTAGAGGAACATTTGGGCTAGTTGACGTGTGGGTATGGGTTGAGAGTACTTTGCAAGGAAGACTTGCCCAACCACCGCCGATGGGGAAAGTTGAAATAATTCTAGGAGACACTGATACTATAGTGATAATTATTGAAACATAATAACCTCGACCTTTCCCTGGATAGAATAATCCAAAGGATTAAGATTGGGGGGGGGGAGGCCACTTATTCTTTGACCAAATAGCATCTTGGTTAACCTCCAGAAATATTTTTTAGTCTTTTGGCTGTCGTGATAGAAGTGTCGTGTTCCGAATGAAGATGGGTGTAGTTTTCTTCCCATAATTGCAATTTTGAGGCTTAAAAGATACTCAAAATTTTTACAGTATTTGAAAACAAGTTTTATGCATAAACTAATTAATTTCTTTTTTTCTGTAAACTAATAGCTTTAGATATATCCTATATAAATAACAAATAATAATTTTTTTCAAATACATAGTTACTAAAAAAACAAATGTGAGTAATTTGATCCATCAAGCTTACCTCTATGTAGGCTTTTAAGCTTGTAATACTTGTTCAACACAAAATGTATGTTATTTGTATGTTAATAAAAATTATTTTACATGAAAATATAAATTTGATATAAATATAAATTGAAATATGTGATATATTTGCATGCTTCTTCAAAGAATGAATATTTCAGCATTAATATAGATTGACTTAATGGCTTCAAAACTGCCCTTTGGCAATTTGTATTCCAATATCAGTACAAGGACATTCTTATTCTTCATTTTTACCAAATGATCTTTGCTAAATTGATTCAATTCCTGTTCTACAAGTATCTTCTTCACTTTACAAGAATTGATATTGTAATATATTATTTAGGTATTATGAGACTCTTGATCCTTATATAATTTCTAACCATTTCAATATTTAAGGTTCTGGTGTCCTATTCTTAATAATAACAAGTTAGGAAAATAAGATTTTTTTTACATAAGTACTTTGCTCCCTTTTTAAATACGTCTCAATTTGCCCATATTTGAGTGTTATTGCAAAGAATATTTAAGAACATTTCACTCTTAAATAAAGGCAAAATATTTATATTGTAATAAAATATAATTTATTATGAATGAAAACTAATATTTAAATTATAAAAGAAAATTATTTAATATAAAAAAATAATTTGAGACTGTAATGTCAGTAAATGTGTCATATTTCATCTCTCTTGAAGTCAGTCAATTGACATATTTAATTTCAATTTAATTCTCTTTTAACGTTTATACTATAGGTTGCAGCAACTTGACAAGTTTTACCAATCAACATTTTTATTTGTGTTACATAATGATAACACATTTTTAAAGTTTTGTTTTACACAGTTTTGAAAATCAGATCAGAAGTCCATTGTCCATACACTGAATAAAAAGGTTTGAAAATGATAATGATTTTGTTAAAAAAGTATGCTAAAGTAAAACAATACCTCGTTTTACAGTTTTGAATAATTATTTGATTAAATAATTATACATTGGCGATTTGCAAAGGTCTGATAAATATTCCAATAATCCAGTTTGAAAAATTGCAGGAATTTAATTTTTTTGCATTAGAGAAAAACTTTATGGGGTTAATTTTCGCTCGTAAGCTTCATCATCTACGGAGTTATTTGCAATTAAAGAATTTAGCAAGTTTCAAATTAAGATATGAATAGAAAGAATCGTGTTTTTTGTTTGGGAAATTGAAGCAATTAACTATTTTTTGTTAAATTGCAATAATAAAAGTATATCAAAAACGTATTCCATATTTTTTAAAGGGAGTCTACACAGTCTAGAGTTGAGTAAGAACGGTATGCCAAATTCTATAAAATCTCGCTGGCGTTTAGATCAACTCCTATATTATGCGTCCCTGGCTGTACGATAAACAGAAATGGGATTTTTGTAAGAGTGCAAGGGAAAGGTGGGAGCCAGACATATGGTATCACTGAAGTAAGACCATTGTCAATATCAGTGCCTGTTATACAATTTTGAAAGGAAACAATAAATTACTGGTATAAAGGAGATATCTTCTATATTATTAAAGCAAAGTGTGTGTGTTAGACGTTGCTTGTAATCAGAGGTGCCACAGTTACTTGTAAAAAGTAGTCCCACTTCTGATTACTGACAACTCCTTCAAAAAATAACTTAGTTACTTTACTGACTATTTGATTTTAAAAGTAACTAAGTTAGACTACGATTTGCTTTATTAGTTACATCTACACATTCTCCTTCTCCAAGTATTAAACAAATCAGATCAGTGGCATTGATAGTAGGGATCTTGTTTATAATGGCACGAAAGGAAGGCAAGTCAACCGTGTTTAAGGGGAGTATTTCGACTAAAACATACTGCCCAACCAATTTTTCAACTCTCTCCCAATGATTAGTTTAGAGCCAAAGCTAAGCTTTTGTTGTTTGGGTGGTGGGGGACCTCCTGCGGTAGCGGCTTTCTGCTTCACAAAAGGAAAGAACATAAAATTTGATTTTTGGCCGTGTATCAGTAATGCGCTACAATCAATTAAAACACTGTAGCGTGCCGCAGTTACACATCCATTATCACCACTATGACAGTTAATGCTCAGTGCCATAGAGCGGTGTGGTGTATGGACCGTATGCCAAAGAAACAGGTGCGTTATGCTACCCTCTGATGGTTAATGGTCAAAGTGGCATTAGAGTATCTAAACGGGAGAGGATACTTTAGAAGGGAAATGGCCAAAATAGTACTATCACCATGAACTTATAAGTAACTTTAATCTGTATACTGCTTTGGAAATAATAGCGCCTTAGATTACTCTCTACTGAAAAAAAAAAAAAAGTAGTCGGATTAAAGTAATGCGTTACTAAGTAACGCGTAGTGTCATCATTGCATGTAATACATATATTTAAAGTTGGAGTGGAAAATATGTTTCAAAATGAACCCCCTTTTTCCAAATAGTTTGTTATTTTACTTGCAAATATCCATGTTACGATAATATTTCTTAGTACTTGTAACATAATTTACCAAAGTTTTGTTTTTAGTGTTAGTTTTTTGTATGATTTATTTTAGCCAAAGGTACATTCATTAAAAAAAAACATGGAATAAAAACTTTTGTACATGCACTTTCTGGCTGCATTTGATCAAGATGTACAGAATGTAAATTGCACATACAAAATATTTGCAATTTTTCAATTAGATTTTGATCTTAACCATGCTCGTAAACGCCGATTTGCACCGGTATGTGGAGAAGAATTCAACTATTAGTCCGAGCACTGCAACGGCAAGACGAAGGTACAGACCATATGAAGGTACAAACCATATATAGTGGCCCATAATTAATTTAGACTTTTTTCTCAAAACCGGCATTGCCACGGAGTCATTCACCAGGTCAAGAAACTGGTCTACAATGACTTTACATCCTTCGGGAAGTAGTTAATTCGAAAGCTGAAGGATCCCTTGGGAACACCATAATTGAGTTGTTGCTTTTGAAGTAAGGAAAATAGTGTCTAGCAGCCTTTTGAGATATATGATGGCTTATTTCTTGAAAACGTCGCTGATGCCACAATCAGTCTGACTGATTCGTAAATTTTAACACTTAACATACAATATAATCACAACTCACACACTAAATAAAGTAATCATAATCATATATACATTTATGAATATTTAAGTAATAATAAGGTGCTCTCTGATGAATACGAACTTGACTCAACCAACACAATAAACCAAAGATGTTTAAAGGATCGAAACAGGGAAACATTTAATCGATTGCGGTTCTATTGGAGACCTCTTCAGAAATAATAATATAACAAAATTCAAAAATTACCAAGCTTTCATAAAAAATAAAAAATTAAATAAATTTAAAACTAGGGATATTTTAAATAATATATACAAGTACATTAATATATTATTTTTTTAAATGTCGAAATATTGTCCGTGTACAAGATTGTAACCTCACATACATTCTGGAATAATATTAAGACATTTTTTTTAAACGAAACTGTTTTACAGTAAATTTAACAAACGTCTAATTCAATATATATTCATGCCAGTGGGTATTTTAGACTAAAATTGATTGATCAAACATTTTTCTTTAACCAAAAGCATTGGATCTTATAGCCCTGTACTTTCATATCAGATTTCTTATAATTTTTCGCATTGAATTGTTCTCCACTGGCTTCCAAGCATTTTCAACATATATCATGTGATCACTTATCCGTTCTTTTAATCTTCTTTGGATTTGCTTTGGGCATTTCGTACAACCGATCACATAAACCAAATGTCTGAAATTGCATGAAATCCATTGAAACAGTTTCTGAGTAACTCCCAACGCCGATGATTTAATAACCAAACCAGATTGAACATTTGAACAGGTTCTACATCCATTTTCTAAGCACTTTTTTAAACCCACTGTATTGACTCTTTGTAATGACCTACTTGGAGTCTTTGGAAAAACTTTTGAACGTGAAAGTAGATCCTTGAGATTTTCTGTTTGCTTGTAGGGGAATCATTAATGACTTTGAAAACATCCTTTCAATTCTTGAACCATCGTTAATGCTCTCTAATGATGGTGAAGTACGGAGGAGATTTGCTTGAGCTGGAGATAATAAGTTATGAGAAACACTTGGCAATCATTAGATTTAGATTCAGTTTTCTTGAGTGCTTTATTCCTTTACATTACCTTTGCTTTCTAAATGGAATAATCAATAGCTCTTGGTCGAGAATCACGTACTATCAGCATTACTTTAAGTTCTTGAAACGATTCTTCGCTTTTTTTAACTGCTTGAAATCCTCAAGATACTTACAGACAGACTGTAGGGAATATTCCTACACACGTGGGATGGATGTGATGATGAGGGGAGAATGTACTGAATTCAGTCAGTTTTTTTTTCTCAATAAAAATTCGTATGGATCTGGCCGTCTCTTATGTAAACCGTGGTGTCCAAAAACTGCGTAGATTTTGTCGCAAGCTTGTATAATGTCGTGAACTTTATTGTGGGATGAATTGAATTTAGTTTTGACATGACATGTTCGAGATTTTCTTCTATTCCAGTGCAAATTGCAAACAAATCATAGATGAATCTGCGTAGAAAATAAACAAGATTGGAAAAACATTGATTTAAAATGATTTTGCCTATTTTGCCATGAAAATATTGTCAAACCTGGATTCCATTGCCCATTGGTGCTTCACAACTAAATGAAAAGCTTCGAATTAAATTAAATTCGAAAATAGGGGCTCTGTTACCCATCTGATAGACCAAGGAGAGACAAGACAGTAGTGAGTTTACAGATATTCGCTGTTGATATTTCTTTATCTGGTCAAAGCTCTAGTGTTCCGGAAGTACTTCAAAATTCCTGTAGGTTAAATACAAAACGCCCTCCCATTGTAATTCATTTTTATATAACCGTCAATATTTTATTTAGAATTTTAACATATACTGAAAATTATGATATACACCCAGATCAAATTAAAAAAAGAAAAAAATCTTATTATAATTATGGCATAAGAAAAAAACAAACTTATCTCATAATTTATTAGTAATTTTTTTGATTTTATTATGTAGTCGGTTTTGTAAGTAAAAACTCATGAAGTAACTATAGACGGCATATAAATATAAATTAATAATCATGGATTTTCATTTATTTAGCTATTTATATAACTCTTTTTTTAATTTGACCTCATTTTGGAGGACTTTTGAGCGCTGGAACTTATACAGAATGTAGGGTAACGGGTTTTGATGTTACAGAAAAAATAATTTGGGAAGTCATTACCAACGGCCATCTCATGATCCATGATAATTTTGAATTTGGTCAACTTTAAAAAGTAGCAAACACTCAAATATAAAGTGTACACCATAAACACGCTCGATGTCATATGCAGACACCCCCAATATTTTATAAATACGACGACATTGTTATTTTTTTATGTCAAAATATGTTTATGATATACATCAAGTGAGTTCTATATATAATGCACCCTGTGACTGTTTTTCATACATTCATACAGATAGACCGAGAGGCTTTCTTAATATAGATTACTTCACACATCAATTGTGGTTTATATAATATACTTTTTGAATCATATAACTATGTTAGTATTCAATATAATTTATTGAAAGTTTACATTATAACGTAGTAAGGAAACAACTTAGTCGATTGGAAATTACACTGTTTTCCTGTTCTATAATCTTTACCAATAATAAATTGATGATTTTTTGAGTAACCGGAAATGTAGAAGACCATCAAATTTATTATGAAAAAATGAATTAATTTTAATATACCCATTTGAAGTTGATCAACAGCGATACTTTATCTATAATTTTAATTTTAGAAATAATCATCATATGGATCCACTATACGATTTTTTTTGAATAATTATTTATTATCCTAAAAGACTTACATTCACTATTGATTAATATGCTTCAAACTTTTTATAATTATATGGAAAATAATATTTTTTGATGTGTTTGCCTGACATTTTAAAAATGATAAAGTAAGAACCAGTCCATTGCATATAAATATTTAGTTTACATTAGATATATTGGTTACATCCAACAAGAGTAGAAGTGTGTTACTAATTGCTTTTAACATATGGAAAAATATGACAATAACCTTTATAACATAATATTTATGTTATTGTGATCTATCTAGAGCAACATTTTATATACTATCAATAAGCCTTTGATAGTTTATAAAAAGATATTGATTTTTTTAACAAATCTTAAATTACTTTTAATTATTATTTTATTTTCTCTTATCAATTTATGATAATTTTTGTCATTGTGAACAAAAATGTGAAATTTATTAGATTAATTGTCAAAAAAGAGTCCATTTTGTCGTTTTTTGTTCTTATAAGGTATTTTATCTGGTTATAAAAATATAAAGAAATCATTAAAATACTTTTGTATCTAAAAAAATGCACCTATAAACTATATTTGTATGTTTTTTTTCTGTTTTTTATATTTTCCAGGGGAAAGATGTAGAAGAAAAAAAACCACTCTGTACACCAGAAAACTTCTAATCTAACACAATCAGCTATAACAAAAAAAATCGACGTTAATTACGCATTTTAAAATCAGATTGAGTCAAAAATAATGAAGGACCGTAGTTCAATGAACAAAGTACTCGGGAGAAATGATTCTTTTGAGCTGAATGTGCGTAGGTTTAGCACTCGATCGCTCCTTGAGAAGGAAATTTACTTAATGTAATGTTAAGATCTCGTTTTTTTGTAACTGCTACCTGAAAGTTTTATTATATTTTCCAAAGCTGTTATCATTATTCTTGAATTCTTGAAGAGAGAAACATTAATATAAAATAGTCACTAATGCGTGAAAGAACAAAAGTAACCGAGGATTTTTGAAAAGTTTTAAGTATAAGCCCTAGTTGGACTCAGAGTATAATTGAGGACCGAGATTGCTGTAATTCCTGGTAATTCATTCCTGAATACGTAATGGTGTACGTTTATTTTATTCATCTCTTAGCTGCTAGCAGCTGATTCAATCAAACTTCATAACAGCAAAACAGCTCTCTTCCTCAACATTATTCAAATTGTCACAGTGACAATGTTAATTTTTGGCTTCTTCTTTTTCAATGTACCAAAGTTTTATTGTATTTGAATCTCTGTATTTATACTTCAAAACAATTCCTAGGTCAGAGTGAGTAATTATAATATTATAAAGTGTACTTGTACTTAATGTTGAGTTCATTCTTATTTAGGAAGGAAGATTGTAGCCCTGTCCAGTTCTGTCTCGGTCCAGGTCCAGTTCTGTTCTGCATATCAGTCCTAAAACTTAGAAAATTAGGTCTATGTTAACGACATTAAACTTTATTTCTTCTTTTTTAAATCGGCTCTAGTAATGAGAGTCCGAAGGACCAAGATTCATAGGGCCGGTTCTTTACACTGGATTTGACCGAACAAATAAGGACTTACACAACACCAGTTATATTTAATCAGTACAACTCCATCTTATCAATTTAAAGTAACATTAAAAAAACTCCAAAAACTTTCAGTTATAAAGGTCCTTTTCTTGTTTTTCGTGAAAGATTTTAATGAAGTCTCCTCCTAACTTTACAGACTTCTTCCGACGATGTTTCCATCTTTTTAACCCTTGCAAATAGTACTTGATATTTTTCTCTGCAAATTATTGTTCACAAGATACTTTTTTTCTGGCTCATTTACTCCGAGTTGGATTGACTTATACGCGTCCAATTTGAACAGCTAGTACTTGAATCTATTTAAAGGTTACACTTTCAAAAACAAATGTTTAAAGATTGCTCCATATTCGATTTTGTGCATTTTCACAAAAAGACTCACATTAACTATTTCAAGAGAGAGTTACATAATAATTGTGCCTCCAAAATGGCTGAAACTTTGGTTCGCAACAGTTAACAGATGCTAAATAGATGTGACTAGATTTTATTGAAAAGTACAGCCATCTTCATGTTGAAATCAAAAGCTTTTCAGACCATCCTAGTATATCTAGATGAGTATGTTAAAAACATATCTAAAAAATCACTTTTTTATAACAACTTCTATCCATGTTTATCGTAATAGATAAAAACTTGTTTTTAACAAGAGAAAAATAGTGTTTTATTCAGTAATTGGTTTCCGCCCTCCCATAAGTTCCAATAAAGCCTTTTATAATCACATGTCGAAATTAATGTACCATACCAAAAATGTAAATGGTTTGTTTGTTGACAAATAGTATTAATCAGATATAATTTGAATATGTTATTGAATATAGCGACGCTTTGTTATTGAATATTTGGGTTAATGAAAGTCTTTGTATGAAAACACGTCAAAAAATCAATATTTGTTGTTTACATTAATAAACTGTGTACAACATTAGGGATTTGTGTGTATGTTCCTTCATATTTTTTTTGAATAAATAATGACGAACATAAGAATCTATTAGGAAATTGAAAAATTATTTTAACATTTAAACTGATAATAATAATCAAAGTTTTATTAAAATATTTAAGATCAAAAACTAAGGTCCAGATTAACTTATTTTTTATTCATGATAAAATTATAACTTAAGTCTTTTAACTAATTTATATATACTCATACTATTCAAGTTATACCGGTCTATCATTGCATGGGTGTGTGTATGATATATCACTAAACAAAAATTCATCGAAATACTAATTTCTTCGTCTATAAGACAACAGAATTCAGAGTCTGATTGAGCTAAGGATCCCATATTTCATTTCTGAGTAGGAATTCTATCAATAATACCACATATCAAATTTGAGTACTATCCATTTACTTTGAAAATTTCTGTAAAAATAACCCATGTCTAGTCATGAATTACAATAGAATTGGATACACTGAAATTTAACAAATCAATGAATTCCATAAAGAAACAGTTGTATCTGTAATTTTTAAGCACCGAACTGAGCTACATTGGAAAGTTTAGGGTTAAAAAAGCAAAGAAAATACCAGGTTTCTCTTCAGTTCTTTTTTAAGAGGCCTTAAGCCCCACCCCCTAAAGTTTTTGAAGCAACAAAAACTCCCCTTCCCCTAATGTTTATCATATACATATATAAAAAAAATTATTTATTACGGTTTTGATATTTTTGTGGCTAAGCCCCTCCCCCATTAATGGAAGCTAGCAGCACCCCTGGTTCTAGTAATGAGCTTGACCATAAGTATCAGTATAAATATTCTAAATTCATTTTTACTAAATTTTATAATAACCTGGAATTTTTATTTAAAAAGTTAGAAAATGAAAATACTGGAAAATATATTAAAGAGCATAAAAAATGCTCTATTTTGATCGGTTTTCTATAAAAAATGACGAACTTTTTTTCCTACATCAATATTATTTTGATAATATGTCTGTTTTGATAGTTCTTTTAATTTTGTGATAAATATAGATATAAGTTTAAACATTAAGTAAAAACAAAAAAATAGGAAAGCAAAGGAAAATTAAAAAAACGTCAATCTATCAACTATGTTTATTTTTCATTCAGCATCAAGATAAAAATAGAAATAACTGTTTTCAATAAATGCAAATTTGTAAGAAGTGTATATTTAAAATAATAAAATAAAAATGTCGCCTATTTTAAAAAAAACAAATTTCTTTATTTGGCTAGATTTTGCAAATTTAAAATCAAATAATTAGAAACTACTTAGATCAGACTATGTAGATAGTGAAATTAATTAATAAAACGTTTTTGAAATGTCAATACGTCAAGTAGTCAAATATCGTATAATTGTAAATTTTTTCATTCTTCTAATGTTTTTTATAGTACTTCAGATCTTAATGTAAATTGATTTGGAATCGAACGGTTAACTTTTTGGAAATATAGGTAACACAACGTTGTTAAATGTTTCTTAATAATTAGATAAAGTTCGAACAAACGATTAAATCGACTTTGTAGAGTGGCCATTATTGTAGATGATGATTTCAAAAACACTAAATCGTGAATATATTAAATGACCTTTACATTTTCAATCTACATATATGTGCTATAATGAGATTATCCACCAAGATCTTCTGGCTCATAAAGAGAATAGTATAAGAAACGATAAAATGAACATTAAAAAAGGTTTGAGTCATGACCAAACTATGAAAGTCAATTTTCTACTGGATGGAACAAGAAAATAGCCAAGGACTCATTGACCAATATATGTTTATTCCATTTGTAATTACGGAAACTATCCTATCAGTCCACCGGAAAACCCTTTAAATGATATATCATTGTGTATATGTTGATAATTCTTCTTCGAAAACTTAGCATGCTTAATTATTAAGATATCGTAAATATATGTTCTAGTGACTAGCATATCCTATGGTGAATCCCTTGTAGGATGTAAACTAGAAAAACTCGTGTCCAATTGATATTAAAATCAGAAAATCTCATCCCAAATGAAGGATCAGTTTGATATTTTTAATCATCCTTTGATTGCATTCCGTCCTCAAGGAGAGGAATTTCTAGTATCCTCCACCACTATTAGGAAATACAATTGCTGTCTAGAAAAAAAAATGACTTTTTGAACTCCATATAACGCCAACCAAGTAGATGCTTATTCGACTAATGTGTTCTGTAATATACCCCTTTAAATTTACGCGTCACAAACATGTAATTTATGGTATTATCAGAAGTTCAAAGCATAAAAATAGTAATAAACAATAATGTTTCAGCTATTTTAGTGGTGTTGTTGATAGTGATATAGTAATTCATGGTCTAGTAGATATTAATTTATGTCTACTTTGTCATGATATACAAGGTCTACTTTTGTATTCTTATCTTTTTTTACAGCCCCCCCCAATAGTAATGTGTTCAAATATTAAAATTATCATTTAATAACATTTAAGATATTTCGTCTTTTGAACTCCATGATTTTGAATAAATTATATTTAAATTTTTTTACTTCATATTTGTAATTCTAAAATTAAACAAAATAAGTGATTAGAACTCATATTCTATTCTAAAGAAGTATATTGTAATATTTGTAAAATATATTACATAATACAAGAGTGAGGCTTTTTACAGGGTTGATCTTATGTAGTAGTACACATTTTATGATATTTCAACAGTAACATTTAAACGAGAGGTTTTGTGAGGACATTTCATGACCAAAACCATCAATAAATAGTGTTTGGCACAAATTTTATTCATTATGTGAGCCCTGATCTATCAATATAAGGCCTTAATACTTTACAGGGCTTGACTATTTAGTCAGACTCAAGCTTGGTCCACTCCTTCTTGATGGAAGCCTTTAGAGACTGGATACTTCTGTGAGGAGTAGCACACACCTTCTCTTCCAGACGTGCCTAGAGAGTGTAGTCCAATGAGTCTGCGTCGATAGAGGAGAGGAACCCCATGTTGAGATCCAAAAGTCTGAAAAGTTGTCTCTCAGGAAGGCCTGTGTCTTTGGGGCGCAATGCCACAGAGCTCAGTCTGGAGGCTTGAGGGAAAAAAAGTTGTGCCCTAAATTTTATTTGGCCCAAAAGTTCGATGTATTAGGCCACTCCTTCCTCTCCACAAAAATGGGAAGGAAAAATTCGTCCGTGCGGCCGTAAGGACATGGTGACAATAAGCAATCGTATGGATACATCCAAACTTCTTGGATATAGTCATGGGGGGACAGGCCGCGTGCCATATTTTCAAAATTCAACTCCTTTGTTGCTCTATTTTACTGGTTCTCTTTTGTTTTGATTTTAATCGAGTCAAAACTAAACATAAGGAATATTGAGTGACAAAATCTATCTTTTAACGCGCTTGGAGTCAATGGACAATTCAATTTCCGTTCTAATAAAATTTAAATAATTTGAAACAATACATAAGATTAACCATATATATGTAGTTGCAACCTAAACAGGGCTTTTTTTTCTAAAGCTGTTATGATTATTCTTGAGGAAGGAATATCTATGTTTCAAGTGCGTTAGAACATGGATAATGTAGAGTAGAATGAAGATTTGTTGAGGAGTTATAAATGTAAGTCCTTTTCTAGACTCAGAGTAGAATTTAGGATCGACATTGGAGTAATTCCTGCAATGGCCCCCCCATACCCCCTCCCCCCAATTGTCCTTGTAATCTACGGAGTGGGATTTCTGTTTATTACCTGCATCTCTTCCAAAATATTTCTAGAATTTTTCTGGATAATCATGTTATTTTTTGTTTCTTTTTAGAATACTAGCAGGTTATATTTTCTAATATATTTAGTACACTTGTTTATTGGCTTGTTTGCATCATTAACAGTGTATTTTTATATTTTGGAAGGCTGGTGTCATTATTTGTTAATAATTGAGAAGTGAATATGTAAGTAAAAAGTGCGTGTACACATAAAAGAGAAAAAGTACTATTGGGCAGTGTAAGTCCTTGTTGGATTCGGTATAGAATTTGCGGTTGTATTGCTTTGATTTAGTTTTCCAGTGCTGACTGACAGTGGCATTGAGGGCATCAGTGTTTGGATGACAAGTCTGTACGGGGCCAAAAGTGCCAAAAAGAGTACTCAATAGTATCAATCAAAATTCTTTTAAAAAGAGTACTCAATAGTATCAATCAAAATTCTTTTAAAAAGAGTCTTGCTACGAAGGAGATGGATTTCCTTCATCGCTGGTATCAAAAGTAGACTCTCCGTCATTACAAAGATATTTCCAACCCCTTTATTTGATAGCTCCCTGGACAGTATGTTGTGAAATCCTGAGATATATTGGATGGGCCCTCATGGACTTGAGGAGATTGTTTTCTATATCTCTTCCAGGTCCAAATTGGTCTATTTGACAAACCCTTCTTCTTCTCCAACGTTTTGGACTTGCTGACGGCGTGGATGGTAATCCTGGAGACGCCCAACTGGTTGGAGTGCACACATTTAAATTCGTAGGTCCCATTCAAGTGGCATTTTCTCGACTTGTAACCAAAACTAGAAAGCTCAGGTATGTTTTGCTTTGTAACTAATTGTATATGCTCTAATATATCGAAATATGAATTAATTTCTATTACTTAACCTTCATTGTGTTATTGAATAAGTAAGTGTTCCGATTTCAATGTACCAGCGGGTACTTCTGACCCTAATATACAATAAAAATCCTTCAAAAATAATCAGAATAGATATATTTTTTTATTAAAGAAGTTCTCAAATTTATATGTTTGTATATTTAACCATTTTAATCAGAGTTTACTTCGAGGGTTGACGTCGAAGTAAATCCTGCACTTGTCGTTCATTTCTACAGAGTGGGATTTCTGTTAAGTCAGAATAAAATATTTTACTGGTTTGCTTATAAGTCGCTCATAGAAGTATTTTTATCAATACAATTGATAATTGTTAAATTTTTTATGACGTCATAAATGACAACTTTAATTTTGATATGGATTTTTATACAAAAATTTTCAAACTCATACATTTGGGATGTTACATCATCAAAAGAGATTTTTTAAATGTTTTAATGACGCTGGAGGTACCGATTCTTTTTTTTTTTTTTTTTTTTTTTGCACCAAAGTACAATTATATTTCAAAATTATTTTGTTCATTTAATATAGTATTTTTTTAATTGAGTGTGCACTCTGGTACTACAGGGTCACTCAATTAAATCTGGACTATCTTTAACTACATCTGGAACAATAGGAAAGTATTTGTAATGTTATTGTGTCTCTTTTATTGTATCTTCTTGTACGTATATATATTTGTAAAGTACTGTCAATACCTCGTTATAAGTATAAATAGTTATGTATTCTATGTTTATACCAGAGTAGTGTTTTGTATTAATAAGAATATAATTGTTCCTATTAAACAATCTTTGTATTCCTCTACGTCATTATTTACCTCATCTCTCCCGTTCATCATGGATCCCTCCTTTTATTAAGCAATTGTTACCTCGTCACCTTTGTCCAGAAACAACAGTATTTAACTCGGATATCTTAATTTTAATTTTAAAAGGTTAAGCGTTAGCTTTAAGTTAGTTGTGTAAATTTAAAAAAAGTATTTACGATAGAGGAGATCTGGAAGAACACCATTATCGAATTGGCTTGTACAACACTTAGCCCAGCGTACATCAAGCAGTTGCTCTGGCATCCAAAGAGCACAGTATACGACGTAAAAAATCGCTGGAGCGAGGAGTGGGTATATAAGAGGAAAACCAACCAGTCCCGGAAGGATAAAAAACGAACTCCCAGATTCCTCGTAGGCTTCGAAACGGTGCGTGAATGCATATACTGGAACTCCGATTAATATTCTTGCTAAAAAGCTTCAAGTAAGCCTCGCAATAGACTCCAGGGCGATACATACTGACCTAAGCATGAAGTCATTTAGCCATAACTTCTTTTAGGTAAAATAAAGTATGAATGCTTGCGGGTTCTGTAAACTCCTATCAGACCAAGTGATACCTTGGATGAAAGCTGAAGCTAATGGTGTCAGGTTCCTCTTTCAAAAAGACTTGGCCCCCCTCAGTATGCCCGTATGAGCCAAAAATCTTGTTGAAAGAAGAGAAGGTGTCATATTTGCACTCCAAGACCTTGTCCTCCAACTCCTCCGATATGAATTCCAATGATGCCTTCTTTTTGGAGGAGTTAGAGAGGAAGGTCTCTGCCATTTCACGCAACAGCATCGACTCCTTGAAGACTTCCATAATCAATTACTTGAATAAAGTCTCCCTCGCAGACGTAGTCAAGACCTGCAAATCCATTGAGCATCGTATTGAGTGAATTATTAGCCAATATGGCTGACACATTGAATGATTATTTTCTTTCGTATTATTACAACTTGAACATAAAATTTCAAGCCTCTACTTTCTTCCCTTATTGATTATAATGCATTTAAAGGTGCTCCGAATTTACCTGAAATACCCTGTACTATATTACAAGCTTACTGAACAACAGTGATGCATTTACAATACTCACCTGAACGATTCCCAAAAATAGATGTTCATACTAAATTATAACCGTATAAATATTTCATCTATTGAATTTATGATGTATTGTTCAAATTTTATATTTAAAAAAAGAATGATAAATGATGATAAAGTAACCCTCAGACAATAACTCATATTTTCAAATAGTTTTTTGTATGCATGTTTAATTATAGAAACTTTTTATTTTGTTCAATAAAACGTTTTCATTGACGTCACTCATTACAGAATAAGTCGAAAGCAATCCCATTTTGGATCACGAGTTATTGATATGGTAGTAATGAAACCAAATGGACAAGTTAGCAAGAAACATTTAGAAAACTTACCTCATTGCTAAGGATGTTAAAATTGTCAAAGTCCTTGCCAGCCTAAATAAAAGAAAGTATTTGTTGATAACTTGGAAGGGCGACATATTTACTGATAGAGTTTACAATCGAGTGGGCTATTAAAATCTGAACACTTTGAATTTTAATCTTAAGTAAGATATAATTTATTAATGAACAATATGATTTTTACAAAATTAATACTATCAATAGATATGTGTCTGATTATTAATCATAAATGTACCCGACATTAGGGGCAATCATGGTCCCCAGGTAGTAGTGGAACGTATGCCACCCACTGCAGATGTAGTTTTATGTCATGGTGTCCCAGTGCTGGCTGACTGTGGCTTTGAGGGCCTAAGTACTTGCATGAAAAACACTAAAGGACTTCCCCTTGAAGCACAAAAGGTATAGTTGAGGGTGTTTGCATCAGAGCTGTGGTTTTGGTGGCAAAAGTGTCACAAAAGAACTCAAAAGTCTAATAAAAAACAGTCTTCCAACGGAAGGAATGTGTAATCTAGCATTAGTGGTGTCAAAAGTGGGGTTTCCACCCTCACAAAGATCTTTCCACCCACTTTGGTGAACAATCTTGTGTGAAATCCAGAGATTTCTTGCATGGGCCCTACTAGACTGGAGGATATTTGCTGGGGCTGTTTTCTTTAACTTCTATGGATCTTGTTTTGCCTTTTTGACATATCACTTCTTTCTCTCAAAGTTTCGGACTTGCTAATGGCGATGACGTTGGTTTTAAAGACACCAAACTACTTGGAGTGCATGATTGGAAATTCCTCAATCACATTCAAGTGTCATTTTCTCTACTTGTAGTTAAGTTAGAGAGATCAGGTTTGTTTTGTTTTGTAACTAATTGTTTGTGCGTTAATATATCAAAATATGAATTAACTTCAATTACTCAAACTTTATTAAATATTGAATTTATAATTGTTCAGATTTCAATGTAGGCACAGGTACCATTACCGACAAAATTGGTAAACTATTTATTTAGTAAATGTAAGATTTTCAAACTTGCATTCCTGATTTGCTGTGATACCCTTATAAACAATTGAAAAATTGTTACAGGAAATGATGCATTTAACTCAAAGAACACAGTCCCCATCGTAGAGGAAACATTATGTTTGAGGGGAAAGGCGACATCATAGCATTGAAGTGAGGTTAGACATATAAATCTTGAGCAACAACATCCTTCGCTCATTGCCAATATTGAAAATGTATCATGTAATAGCTTTTCCAGCACATTAAGGTCATGGAGTGGCCTATCCAGTCTCTGTATCTCTATTCCATAAAAAATCTTTATCAGTGGGCACAATGAAAAATTGGTAATGGTTAAAACACCCAGTTTTACCCGAGTCTAAAGCTCAATTAACTTTACATATCCAGTTCTAAAAAAATATCCCTTCCTAGTAGCAAACCAGAAAAACAAAAAAACCATTTTATTTTTTGTATATACTATACCGGGTGGAAAGTTGAAACTTACGCACTTGGAAAGAAACAAAAATAGCCTGTCATACTTTAATTATACATTTAACAAAAATATACAATATAAATATATCTTCTTCTGATATAAATATAGACAATGTCAAATTGATTTATTCTATTCGGCGACCATTGGCCTCACAGATTTTGACAAACCTAATTCAAAAAGAGTTGCAAGTATTAAAAATGAAGTTCAGATCCAAGGGATCCCACTTCTTGTCGACGTAAGCCTTCATGGTTTCAACATTGGGGGTTAGGGATGCTACAGGCCTCCTCTTGATGTGCAGCCAGAAAGAAACGTGGAGGGGATTCCCATCCAGACTGTATAGTAGCCATATCTTGCCGAAAGACAACATTGCCGTCAAAGAAATTTGCCTGGAACCAAGGGAGCAGGTTGGCCTTGAAAACGTCGATGTACATGGCTACTGTAACCCTCGGGTGACCAGATCATGGTGTCCTCGCGGGCATCCGCATTAATGATGGTTCATTTTAGCTTTCCTTCCTCTCTATGGTCTCGCTGTGGTCTAGCCTCTTCTTATCATTGTAGATGGCCTTAGGAGCCATTCCTATCAGGCTAGACAGCTATTTTGTAGTGTCACCTGTGTGAAAAAGAGTTGATGCCTTAAGCCTGGAATCTCGCTTCAATGACATTTACCGTCCGATTTAAAAATTAAAAAAGAAACAGCTGGTGCTTGAGATACATGCCTATACAATTACAGACAGTTCTAATTTCCTGTAACAGAACCTCTCAAATCATTATAATAAAGCTTGTAAGTTTCCACCCGGTATATACTCGCATCTGCCATGAAATTAGGATAAGCCTCCATTACCAAGTGTGTTTCACAAAAAATCAAAGTCTACAGAGTATCTATTTATATCTTGCTTTTTTATTCTATACAATATATTTATGGTCGTAAAATCTCGTAACATTATTTATTATCATGGTTTTTTTTATATTTAAAGATTTCGACATTTGATGAGCTATATAGAGTTTTACTTATTTTATCCACTTTACAGTCAAACCTGGTCAAATAATCACTTAATTTAAGTGTTTCACTCCCTTTAATTTGAGTGCTGGGTGGACGTATATATGTATACAACTTTAATACCTGAGGCATTGTTAAAAACATGTTTTTTTTGGTTTTTTTCCATCTATTAAATATTAAAATACAAACGCGATTTAAACAGTTACTTTTCATTTCAATGGTAAAACAATTTCATAAAAACACTTTTACTTAAGAAAAATGTAATAAGATACTTCTCTTCAAGTATAAACTAAAACAAAAGAAACTTCTTAAATTAAGGTACTTTCACATAATATACACATAAGACCATATCAAAATGCTGTCTCTGTGGTATTTTATAAGACACAAAGCATTTTTTTCTGTTTTTTGGTTAGTCCAAGACATGGGTCTTCAAAAATTGAATGAAAAAAATCAACTCGTAGGCCTCACTGTTCATCGATTTTTGAATATTCCACTATTCGTCATAATATATAAATAAAATTGCTGAGAATCTCCGTATTTGGGTACAAAGGAGTATGTACTTTTGTGATTCTTTCAAAGAAGCAGGCATGGCAAAGGAGGGAGATCTCTGATTGAAGAGTCGATCCTCATTCATATTAACGCTCTTATTGAGTTCCATAAGTCGTGATGCAAAAAGCTTAAACGCACTTCCTATTTATATGTTCTGTTTTCAAAAATAATAAGAATAATTTTGAATAATAATAACAAAAAGTTTAGATTAAAAAAAAAAAAAAGATATTCACTTTACCAACTAGAAAATGTAACAAACCAGGGAACCTTGAATCATTTGCTGGATTTTTTTAGAACTGAATAATGTGACGTCGTGCTGATATTGTTTTATACCCTGGTGAGATTATTGTTAGTACTATCAGTCTTGCCATAAAAACACAATTTAGGATAATTATAACAACATCAAATACATAACTTTAAGCAAATCATGTATATCTTTGTCTATTTTTTTTTTCTTTTTTATTTGTTAATTTTCGCTACTGGACTTGTAAATAAATAATATTTATGAGATACTGATATTGATAGAGCGAAATAAAGTAAAATATTTAGGAACTGTCAAGTATGAAGACATCACTTCATTGCTCATTAATAATGTACTAATAGAACTAAAAACTAATAAGTATAAGGATACAAACTAAATTGTTGTTCCGGAAGAATCAATCAATTTCGCCGAGACACTTTTATTACGAAAAACAATTAGTTAATAACTTTTTTAGTACTAATTTAACATATTTTTAATATAATAAGTTAAGCTATATACAGAGAGATCAATAAGTCTTTGAAAAGCAAGTTCAACTTAATATTTTTCATAGACGTTTAATTAATTTTTGATTATGTTTTTTGGGTGATGTGTATTTCCCCTTTATATTTGATTATTTGAGTTATATATATATTTATAGGGATTACTTTTTAACGATTATTGTGACTGTTTAACTGTAAAAACAGGGCTATGTTCGATTCTGCATTTTACGTTTTGTGATAGCTTGACCTTTGACCTTGAATTTTCAGAATTAAATGGACTCTTACTCTGTAAGTATATGCACGCTTTTACTTGCCTTAAGTTTTCTAGTTGTAATAAAATTTTTTAACATAAATATTACCATTAATCAAAATGACGTATAGGATACTTAGATGCAGAAAAATAAACTCAGCTGGCTAACCTTCCAAGACATAAATATATCAGAAATAGAAAGCTTGTGTATTTCAAGCACTCATCAGTTAATGTAACTTTTCAACTCAATGATAATTTTAAATTTATTTTAACCCTTTAACCCTGCTTGACCGTTTGGTAGAGCACAATTTGAGTTACCACATCTTCGATATATGTATAAAAATATATTTTCTTTTAGTTCAATACAAAAAAAATTGTGCACGTTCTTTAGAATACACTTTCACCATGAATCAACATCTGAAACGTTTGGTAGAGGCTTATAAAAAGCCTGCTAATGCTGATAAAGAAACAATATTGATGGATTTTTTTTGGTGAGGACCTTAAAGGGTTAATATCATTTATGCTTCAAGTATTTGCATCCACAATTACAATTTTTTCGAATAAAATGCTTTAAATTCTATATTGTAATGAAAAACTGATTGTAAATTCAATTATGAAAGGAATATCTGATGAATGTACAATCCAGTACTTTGTACTGACAAAGTTATATAAAACTATTTTTGATGATACAAACATGTTCAAAGGAAAATTCTTGAACAAAACCAAAATAGATATGTAGTGAGTCAACACAAAAACTATTTTAAAGTGGTGTAACTCAGTGGACAAACCACTCGGTACTAACTGTCGGTAATGTAAACCCTGTGAACTTTTTAACAAGACCGATTTTTTGGAAATGGTGACCTGAAGAATTATTTTTCTAAACAATTGTCCTTATTATTTAATTCCTGAGTAGTGAACATAAATAGATTCAATTATATTTAAAACCTGATTAAACATTTGCACGTGCCCAAAAAAGACGCAGCGTAACCCCGAAGATTTGTTGCGAAGCTTTAATTATAAGTCCTTGTTCGACTTATAGTAGAATTTGGGATCAACATCGGAGTAATTCTAGAAAATGTAATGGGATAATTTCCTTTTCTCTTTTCTCCCTTGTCTCTCCTGATTAAAGATGATCCAATTAAAAGCAATGCCTAATCTTTCTCTCCTTTGAATTTTCGGGGTTACCACGTTGATTATGGTTTATTTTTTTAACATACCCATTGTATACAGAATTTTAATCATTAGTAATTAATCTCTTGAACTCAATATGCGTATGTTCAATTAACAGGACTCTTACTAAAGAAAATTTATATTCAACATTATATTTATGGACTTCAAAGACAACTCCTAGGTCCGATGGAGTAACTGTAAAACGAAATATTCCCTAATTCTTTATTACTGCAAATACGTTTGACTGATTACGACATGGTTTGAGATTCGACCCTGGTTTCACTGCCAAAATTTGGAGATATCAAGTATCGAATTATAACAATTATTACATGTTTTCTAAAACAAAATTTTATGTAGACTTCAAATTTAAAGTCAGGAATACAAAATATACAATGTTTTTTTAGATATACTCATTTTTGTAAAGGTAACGGGTGGCCCATCTGGCGGTTGCATTTTTAATTACCAATTTTTTGACGTCTGACAGCTGTATTAACATTCTTATTGTGTCTAATATTTTGTAAAAGATCTCCGGTTTTACGAAATGATTAAGTTTACGCTCGAAGAAAATTGTGGAATACTGAAGACTTACTTCCAAACGAAACTGCAAGAAAATTACGTCGGTCGAAATAAAGCGCCCTCTAGGCAGTTTGTGGATAAACTTGTGAAGCGTGTGCGCGAAACTAGTTCGTTAATGGATAAAACAACACGTTCCCGTGTTCGTCCAGTTCGCTCAATCAAAAACATTGCTGCTGTTCCGGAAGCGAAAAAACGAGAACACGAGCAAGGAGCTGCCGTTACGGTCAATGGGAGTGTTATTGGGCCATGTTACAGTGGATCTTTTGTGCACTGTCTTCGACAATCGCATCATAAGCCGAAACGGCAACGTCAACTGGCCACCTCGTAGCTGCGATTTGACTCCGTTGGACTTTTTTTTGTGGGGAACCGTCAAGGATAAATGTTACGCCAACCATCCAGAGACAATTGACGATTTGAAACACGAAATTGAAGTCGCCATTACAGCTATTGAAGCGCGCACAATCGAAAATGTATTGAAAAATTGGGTCGACAGAATGGGCTACTGTAAGGCTAGTGACGGCGGCTATATGAATAAAGTGGCGGTCCATTATTAACCAGAATGTTGAGGCTTTCAAATAAATAAAAAATTATTGAAAAATATACATCCGTCTTTTTTTTTATAGCGTTATTAAAAAAAAAAAAGTTTCGTGGGCCACTCTTTATGTCTAATCTGACGGAAATAAAAATATATCTTCAGCATTTTAAAGTTCTACAAGTGAATCAAAACCTGTGGTTTTAAGAACCTGTATTTGTGCAGTGACAAATTTGACCTTGAGTTATTCAATATCAAGTAGGTGCTGGCCATATGATTGCACAATACTACGCATTCCAAAATATGAATATTTTACTCAATATTTGAGTCACTGTTGCTTCGTAAAAAAAAAAAAAAAAAAAAATCACCAGCTTTAAATATACTATTTTATGTTCAAACGATCAAATTTTGAAGTATATAGTTTCCAAACGTTTTTATGTACCATTCATTTATTTTAATGACGGACGGTATATTTTAACAGGTCAATATATTTAGGGAGTAGGCGTAATATATATGTTTTTAACGTTTTGGTACAAGAAATAGTATAAATTAGGTATCAATTTAAATCTTATTAAATTTCAAATAAAATTATATGTAAATCAACCCTGCAGTCCTTTCTTACCAGTAGATATGGCTACCTAAACCCAAAAATTTATCAAAAAGGGTGAATTTTTGATTCTGTTTGTACCTTCAGACATATTTTTTTAAACTGCCATTTCACAAAAATTATGGAAGAAACGACTAAATAAACAGTTTTGTTTTAAAGTCCAGGCCACTATTTATAATTTCAACATAACTAATGGTTATTTGAATCTACATTGTAATTATTTTAATTATGATGTATAGGTCTAGAAAATTGGGATTTTTAAATTTTTGTCACGAAAAAACTATCCTTTTTGGAAAAAAATTGGTCACAAATTCAAATTTCTTGGCTAAAAAACACACAATATAGAATTGAAACTTAAAAAATCATGATCTACAGACATTTTTACACTATAAAAGACCTATTAAACAATTCTCAATGGTCATTGTTTAGCCTAAATATTTTTATGAAATCATGGCTTGCATATTTGAAATTAAAAAAAAAAAAAAATCATGATGAAAATCTACAAGTTTCTTATTTTTTCAGACCTTATCCGAAATTGACTCTAGAGATTAGTATACTTTCTAGGTAAAATTACAAATAATTGCCCACTTGAGTTTAGCTCACTCGATTTATGAATTTATAGTTCAGAGATGAAATGTCCGAGAATGAAGTATTCTCTGGAGTAAATTACAGGGGATAAAATGACTGTGATGAAGAGGAACAAATTATCTGTCATAATTCAAACATCTCTATTATGCAATCACTAAGAATTTAAACTAAATTTAAGAGTATTTTCACTAATGTCATAAATTGCATCATAATTGAAGGAAACGCCATCTTGGGGACTCAAAGTTGATTTTTTTACTATATAAAATAGACGAATTTCCAAAACATCATTGATAAAAATTCATCAAATGGCTGTTAAGTCGTGCATATCTGTCCTAAAATTTATAAAACGCTGTTTTTGATGACGTAACTCAACTTTATTTATTCTTTTTTTAATCAACTCTTGTACTAACAGTCTGAAGTGACCGATTCCACGGACTGATATGACTGTACTGGACCAAATAAATAAGGAATGACGTATCACTAGATTTGGTAACCCACCTATAGACGCTTACTTCTCCATGTTTAAAAATTTATCTTCACACTATAGATTATATTTCAGACTGGTTAAATATTAAATATTTATTTACTAGTAAATCAAAGCTTTTTTTTAGCCATCAGGTACTGCTTTTTTAATTTTCGACTTGTAGTATTTAAAAAAAATTTACAAGCAAACATTAAATTTAATTATTTCTTGCTCTATGTACTTTTGAATACATTTGAATGCATTTTAGTTAATTTAAAAAAAAGAAAAAAAAGGATCATTAATCATTTTACTCACATTTTAACGATATGGTCCACAATAAAATGATCTTGAACTTTTTTTAAAGCGAGATATAATTTTTTTAATATCACTTTCTATCCACCCCATTTAAATAAATAAAACATTTTTTCACTCCAGGGAACTTCCTTCATTCTAAAAGGATGTTCCATTAAGGGAATTAGGGCATTTTATTATGTGAGCATGAGTTATCATTTCAGTATTTTACTGATTTGAGTAAAACGTCTGTTCTTTTGCAAATAATCTTGCTATTTGTCGTGAAAAAGTCTTTAAATAACTTGAATTCAATTTAAGAACCATACCGCAAGTATAAAATAATGCATAGATATTTATTTTTTGTATGTTAGAACGAAAATATATATGTCACTCGACTTTATTATTCAAACTGTCTATACCTCTATTCACAACTATTTTTTAGTCTAATTAACTGCAGTACCTATGGTTGGGGACAACTCTATGGGAAGGTTTCAGGCCCTCGTAAATTTCAAGCGACCTATAATAAAATATTCTTATATTTTCGATCAAATGTTATCTTTGAGCCAAAAGTGAAGGTTGTTAACAACAGATTCTGTAAACTCCTGTCTGACCAAGTGATGCCTTGGATGAAATCAGAGGCCAATGGCGTGGAGTTCCTGTTTTAACAAGACTCGGCGCCCTCTCAAAAGGCCCACATGTCCCAAAACTTGTTGAAAAAAGAGAATGTGTCATTTAACTTCTTATGACCGAATGATTGGCGAAGATGGCGGACACATTGAATCATTATTTTTGTATAGTAGAACTTGTAAATGAAACTTCAAACCTCTACTTGCATCCTTTATTGATTAGGAAGCAGTTAAAGGTGGTCTGGATTTACAGGAACGGCCCTGTAGTCATATTCAATAATGAAATATTAAAGGATTTTTTCATGTAACATTGAGCGGGTATACACTTTGTGCAGTGCTCCCTGACTTATACAGTATACGTCATTTTATATTTATTCTGATATAATGTTTTCATATAAGAATCAACCAAGTAGCGTTCTAGTGACGAAAGTAGTCCCTGGTTCATAAGTCATAACGGCTTGGAAATTTTTTCTAACAAGCTGTTCTTTTTATTAATTCATTCTTGAGAAGAGAACAATTAATATCTATGTATTGAGTTACAGCGTGTGAGTGTGCTTATGAAAAAAAGATGAGTAAGACCGAGGATTTCTTGAGTAGTTATTTTCCATATTTTTGGGCTAAAGTTTCTAACTCCAGGGAATGCCAGATACCTTACCTCTAATAACTTATTTATCCGTTTTTTGAGCATAATAAAAAGGAATAAAATTCTTATTAACATTTTTTATAACGAATTAATTCTGACTATTACTCATGCCTTTATTTCGATTCAATTAAAGAAATAGCAAGTCTCCTGAGTTTGATAGTTAGTTCAACATCATATTTTAAAGCATTCTTTTAGTTCAATTTACTTTTCTAAGAGAAGGCTCCTGTTAAATATTTCATATTTCTTTAAATCAAGAAAATCTTCAATTGAAAATCAATTTTTCTTTTCCTTTTTAAAAAAAAAATCCTCACTTCAAATTGAATGTTATTTTTCCAATAAAATAATCAATCAAATAAAAAATTATTTACCTTTTCTATGGTTGTGTTTTCTTGAGTGAGTCTTAAGAACCCTGAAATGGCTAAGAAATAAAAATACTTATTTTTGCAAGAAATATAATATTTAAAGTACAATAAAGTAATAAGTTATGTACAAACTGTTTTTTGTTAAAACTGCTGGATGTAAATAATACTGACGAGACGATTAAAAAAACATCCGGACACCAATGCAATTTTAATAAAAAATCCCTATGCTGATTCTGATCCTTTAATATTGTAAATAATAGATAGAAATGCCATTTTTCTATCACAGTCTTCACCCAGATTATACATATATATTTTTTTGGAGGGGGATGGGGGGGGGCTTAGATTTTGGAGTTGAGGAACAAGCATTAGCATAATATATTGAGAATTATAAGACGCTTAAAATTTTCGAGGGCCTGGAAATATAGGGAAACAAAATGGTCGGAGATTGCAACATTTCTCTGCACCAGCCTTGACACTTTGGACATCGTCAACAACTTTGATCTAACTACAACACTACTTACCATGTTCGAAAGAGCCTGGATAGAGGATCCAACCTCAAGGATCGTCCTCGAAGCAATTGATAAACTCTTTTGACTGCCAAAAATATCAAACATTCTTTTGAGGCAAACCCCAGGATTGTCTTATGGGGGTAGACTGAAGGTGCTGTTGCCACTTCCAAATTAAGATAATTTTACTTTTTACTAGAAAAATTAATATTTGAATTTTAGTTCCAAAAAATTTAATTTTAAATAAATAGTCATAAATTTTTGAAATTTTTCTCAAAAAATTTAGTATTTGGAATATTTTGTGAACAGGTGTGGTTTCTTGAAATTGGAACGTTGGAGAGGTGAAGTGCTCTGTCAAAAAGGCCAAACTGAACCCGGAGAGTTAAATAAAACAGGCCAGGCCAATCCCCTCAAGTCCATAAGGGCTCTTGTAAGAGATCACGGTGTTTAACATCAGTCTGTCCAAAAAAGTTATCAAAAATGTGGGTGGAGATGCCACTTTTGTAACCAGCAATAAAAGAAAACCATCTCCTCTGGTGCAAGACTCTTTTGAGTTATTTTGATCTCTTTTTTGCCGGTTTTGCACCCCCTACCCTCCCTACAGACCTGATGCCAAGCCTCTCGACTACAACTTTTAGCTGCATGTCCGTAAGAAGACTGTTGTGTCCGACATCCAATCCCCGAGGCCGTCAAAGCCACTGTTTGCTAGCAATGGGACGTCAAGATCATCATTACCACTAAGGGGGCGGTTACATTAATGATTAAGAGAGAGCAGGCAGACATCAGTTTATAGTTTTAATTTTTTTGAAATTCTATAGTTAATTGATATCTTGTTGAAGTTAAAAACTCAAAGTCCTTGGGTTTTAATGTAGCACTTGGTATGCCATATTTTGAGCATCATTTGACTTCATTAAGATTAAAATGAAGTACATCATGGAAAGTAGTACAAGTTTTTATCACTACACGTATAGCATTTAAAATAAATAGCACTCTATTTGTAGTTTTACAATGAACAAAAATGAGGAGGAGTCAAGTCTATGGGCATTAATTATGCTCAAATACTCTTTTAGATCAGAACAAAATATACTCTGAATGGATTCTTCTCGTTTGCAAGTATTGTATGCAAGTATATACATATTCTGTATATTTACTTTACTTTCATGAGCTCTGTGCCTCATTACTAATTCAATAATTAATGAAATTTGAGATTAATTCATGTTTAGATATATTAGAGCATAAATATTTAGTTTCAAGGCTATAAAAAACCTAAGCTCTCTGGCTTACGTACAAATTGAGAAAATGACATTTGAAAGTTATGGACGAATTTCCATTCACGCACTCCAAAAAGTTAAGTGTCTTCAGGAGGACTGTCTATGCCTTCAGCAAGTCCAAAACGTTGAAGAGGAAGAAGGTGGTGTCTGTCGAAAAGGCCGAACTGGACCTGGAAGAGTTTGTAAAAAATAGTGGGGCCAATCCTTTGAGGTCCATGGGGGCCCATGCAGATCTTAGTGTTTCACAACAGACTGTACAAAGAGCAATAAAAATTGCGTGGAAAGAGCATTGTGAGAGTGGAGAGGCCAATTTTTACTCCAGTAATGAAATAAATTCAACTTCTTTCATGGAAATACTCTTTTGAACTTTTTTTTTTTTTTTTACACCCTGATGCCAACATTTTGGGCGAATATTGAGAAGAAGGCTTGCAGTGCCTGTCATCAGGAATGGGACGTTATGCCAGAGGAGTACCACTGCTGCTTGGAAGCCATCATTGGCGCTAAGGATATCTAGATTAATGATAAATAGAGATTAGATACACATCTATTGATAGTATTCATTTTGTTGAACTTCTGTTGTTAATGAATAAACTGACTAAATCTTGTTAAAGCTTCAATTTCAAAATATTCAAATTGTAATTGACCACTCTGTAATTTAATTGATTTGTAACTAATTATTGATGCTTTAATGAATCAAAATATGAATGAATATCAATCATACAACCATAATTAATTATTAAATTAGAAAGTATTCAGATTTCAATGGAGCACTCGGTATATACAATTATGAGTACATATATGAATAGTGATATGAATTATACATAAATCTATTCCAATACTGTGTTTTCTTCTTGAGGCATGCAGCTCATGAAATAAATGTAATATATTAGATAACGCAAAAGTGAAAGTAGGGGAATGTATTACAAAATATATTAAAAAGTACGCGTGTGTAATTCCCATAAAAACTCAATAATTGTATGAATAAATGAAATATAGAAATTTCTGTAGGCATACATTCTCCAATTGCTATGTCTTATAAATATAATTCATTAGATTTTGGAGAAAATTTGTAGGTAGATTATAGGGAATACGAGGGTCGTTTGAGAAGTCCATGCAAATAATTTTGTGTGTTGATTGAACATTACTTTGTGAAAGGCAAAACGCCTCAAGTCACTAAAAAGAAGCTTTATAAACATTATGGCGACGCTGTACTTTCAAGTTAGAACAGTTTATAAGCGAACAGTTTATATGCTGGTTTCAAAAAATTTTCTGGAGCGACAATACTCAAACTCAGTACTCAATACATATATTCGATGATTCTTTCAAATCGAAAAGATAATCTTTCTGCCAGATTACTCGATTCAAACGAATACTAAACAGAAAGAAAAGAACCCTGGTTAGAACTTGGTGTATGTTCTTCAAAGAGATTATTCTAACTAAACATGACATAACCTCAAACCACACCAGTAGGTAGCAGATTTCTCGGACTTTGTACTGCTTTTCAAAAAAGAACCTCGTAGTTTAACAGTACGATCCAATAAAATTTTGATAGATCAATTTCACAAAAAGCGTTGAAACACATACTCGACCATAACTTTAAAACAAATTGAGACAATGTGGGAGCAATTGACATTTTGAATCTGGAATTTTAGCAAGTTGAATTTGGAGACTAGTGCATCTGCAACAACACAACTTTGTACTAATGTTGGGATATGTATAGCAATTTATAACCTTCAATATAGTCTCAATCGAACCTTTATGTTGCTCCTCTGACAGGTAAACTTGCAACCAAACTATCAACAGAAGACTTGAGAGAGCTCTGGCATTGTCCAGGAGACACTGAATTCGACATGCAGCCAGAAGGAAAAGCCAAGAAGGTTGGCATCTATTAAGTATGTTGGCCAGATTGTTTTTCGTCGGATTATAATGTTGGTCTCTTATAAAGACTGTTTAACGTTTGATTTGTTTGCCAGTCTATCATCTTGTTGAAGCTCGTCTACGACCTTTTTGACGGTATAATTGGCCTGCTTACTTGTGTAAGTCAAGTTTCAGAGCTCTGATGTTGTGTGTTTTGTGCAAAATAGAGGAACAATCTGCATTCTTTTGTCACTTTCTGAGGCCATATTTAGATTGATTTTGTTAATTTTTTGCTGTTACAGGCTGACAGAGAAATAATCCACATCTGTGATGTGTTTTTCTTATTCCTCTCTTTTATAACTGTCTAGATTTTAATTACACACTCGGTCTTTAACTATAATTAGTGTCCAGCTTAAAGCAGTTCTTGCTATCCATCATTATATTTTATGTAGAAGTAAAAAAACAACAACATAAATTATGATTGTAGGACTAAAGGAACGGCGTATCCATTGAACTGTAAAAAAGATTGCACCAATTTAAAAAAGACTGAAAATGTGGGGGAAGGAGACTGACTAACAAATCAATCTTAGGACGGATCCAACACTAAATTCAATAGATGCAGAAGTGTGGCCCACAATAACATACTTTGTTGAGAATACCTGTTTTAGTGACACACTTCTGAGAAGGTGTGCCATGGTATATAAAATATGATTTTCCTGATCCTTTTTGGGGGAGCAGAAGATTTGCCAAGGAAATTTTGCCATAGGAACTTTCCCTTCATATATATGTATATATATTATAGCATAAATGTGCCTTTGCACCTATTTTTTCGGGCTTAAAATGGGTATTCTTTCACTTGAAGTAATCTGTTATTTAAAAAAAAAATATAGAATAACTAGAAATGAGGGCATTTTAATTCAATTTGGATCTAAAGCATTGATATTAAATAAATGCTGTTATTTATGATGATGAATTTGAACCGTTTTTTTACCTGTTTACTTTAAGTGAGAAAAAGCACAAACAAATAAATGCAAATAAACACAGACAGTGCTACTACTTCAACTATTAGAAATTGTGTCACTCTTATTTAGGGTAAAAATTTCATAACCACGTCAGAGAAACGAAGGCCACCTCACTCTTGAAGGAATTGCAACACGATATGTTAGTAAATTGAATGTAAAAAGGCATTACGAATGACTTCAATTGGAGAGATTCCCATTTTATAACATAAATTAGATGTGAGAAGATATGATATGATTTATGAAATTTATGAGGGAACAGTTCCAACGGCGAAAAATCCTAGAACCCAGTATATTTTATTTTATAACTACACCATGGTATATAAAAATGTTTGAGAAGGAGTGTTTTATACAGCATACATTATTTTGAATAAGAAAGATCAATTATTATTTACGCCTTGAACGAAATGTTAAGTGTTGTGTTTAATGGCATTAATACCTAAATTGAATGTTTGGTAGAGAAATAATTGTGTGTTTGTTTATTGACCGTATTGAATGGAAAGCAGTTGTTTACTTTACATTGAAAAGTTGTGCAATACATTTATATACAGGGTGAGGATTTTAAATCCAGAACAAGTTTAACTGAAATATTTTGACAACCCTGAAATCTATGCTTATAAAAGTGTGTTCAACAGATTGAGCAAAAGAATTTGTATAAGAAAAAATACAGGGCGTTAAGATCAAATCAGGGCATTTTTCAAAAATCCTTAAATTATCAATGAAGCCAGATTTTTTAGTGGATTTACTTGACAATTAGCCTGAATTGAACATCTTGAACATGAGCTCCATAAATCAGAGTTATATTGAGGTCCAGCTCTGAAATTTCATTTTTATGTTTTCTAACGATAGGTTATGTGAGATACTAAATTTTATTCAAATCAGATGGAAAAAAAAGTTGACGTATTTACAGTTATTGTTGCCCACCACAGACAAAATGTTCTATTGGACAGGTTAATACAGATTATATGTTATACGAACGGACAGATGGTACCAATTCATGGAAATTAAGTTTGTTTTGACATGTGACACAGTAGAATTGGCGTATTATCATTGGATTCTGTTTTATTTTAACAAAATTGTATATTGACAGTCATTATTTACACAGAATTTGTGAAACGTATTATATTTTGAATAAAATTTGGCATATTTTTACAGATATTTAAGGCAATTTACAAAATTAAATGCTTTATTTATCAAAAACAATACATTAAAAAACAATTTTATTTTTTAATTTTATGCGTAAAGATGGACTGTGTGCTAAAATAAATTACTGTTCTGGGATTAGAAAAAGAAAACAGTTGGTAGGTTTTCCTTTTTTTCTTTTTCTTCTTTTTTCCTTCATTATTTATTAATATTTCTTGTACAAGATCTCCCTTTAAAAAAGACTACAGTTTCCCGCTTACCTTAGTAATATTGAATATAATTATTTATATTAGTCAAATGCCTTAATAAAGTTCCTCCTCTGCCTGGATTGCATTTAATTGGATCTCTATTATTTTCTCTCAGAGTTCATAATTTTCAATTTGGATATCCTATCAACATGTTTTCTGATCCTCTCTTCATGATCTTTTGAAGGGATCTCGTCTCTGTGTGCCTCAATCGTTAGATCTCATCTTCTTTAATCAAATACACCTTCCATTTCAAAGTCTGTGATAGTGATTTCTGACCTCGTGAATCATTGCCTCTATGTTGAAAATTCATAAATTTCTCCAAATCTTCTACGGAATAATTGTATACAGAATAGTCTACTGAAAGCTTCAGTAAGGAACAGAAGTTATAATTGTAAATCAACTGATTTTTCATTGAAATTCTAAAGTTCTTTTGTTCTGAAGTGAACTCTGCTTCGTCTCTTACTCTAAGGAAAATATTTCATTTGTAAGAGTCATTCAGTTTTCTTGATGTAAATAACGCAGAAATAACTTATCTCAATCACATTTCCATTTATAAGGTGGAGTTTGTGTTGTATAATCTATATGGATATAATTCTTATGCATGGATGGGACACTGTTGTCCCGTATTTCTATGATATTTCGTGTAATCTATGCATTATTTTTCATTATATTTAAGATATTTTTAAATTATTAGTTAGAAAAATAAAAGATCTAAAAAATTTATAAAAAAACCGTTTTATCATAGGACTTTATATTTGTCCTATATAAGTTTTCAAACAATGTCCTTTTTTGGAATTCCATTAAATAACATTTAAATTTTTTATTGATGGTTTAATATTTGTATATTATAAGGAGTAATTGTTGAAAATTTTACTATTTTTTGATAAACAAATGCAAATATTATGGCAGTTTAAGATTGTTGGGTTGAGACACTGGTTTGCCTCTGGGTTTGAAAGGTAATATTTTTTTCTCTTTTTCCTATATTCAAAAATTTGTTCAGGATTAGACATGATTCTCTGTTTTTTATTTTTCTATTTGAGTATTTATATTAAAGTATTCTTTATAAGTAGACAGATTAGCAAGTAATACATGTACATATAAATATTTTTCTAAACCCCTTTCTTATTGAATGTAGAGTTGCTATTAAATGAAAAAACAAAAAACAAGAATAAGATATTTTAACCTTTTTAGGAGCACTTTTAATAACCAAATTTATAGTATTTTAGACGAAGCAGACAGTGCTGATGAAGAAAACATTGACGATTCATTATATGATTATAATATTTAAGTTATAGGTGATGAAGAGGCTACCACAGAA
Organism: Lepeophtheirus salmonis; assembly: GCF_016086655.4. Lineage (NCBI taxonomy): Eukaryota > Metazoa > Arthropoda > Copepoda > Siphonostomatoida > Caligidae > Lepeophtheirus > Lepeophtheirus salmonis. Next base: position 187,671 of record NC_052144.2, on the reverse strand, counting down.
ACGAATGTATAAGATGATTCATGAATTCACGTTGTTATTATGATACTTCGAAATTTTCTGTTTGACGATAATCTCACAGTCATAAATTAAGACCACTGATAGTCTATCTGTACGGAAGGCTCACAAAATTTTTATCCTACAATTTTAAACCTCTACAACAAAGGCATAGATCAAACAACTGCTTCATACCACTAAGATTTAGTCATCAACACAATCTTATCTAAGAATATTTTTCGACCCTCTAGATATAGTATGTGTATAAATTATCGTTTCTTGACTTCAAAGTTGTAATTGACATGAAGCTGATTATATATTATGAAGGGCGTAAGAGAGTTACCAAATCGTCTAGACCATCGAAAAAAAATGTATCTGTTATTATGGACTATCATAGTAGACACTTACCGGAGTTTGAAAAACAAAAAAGGACGCGCTTCCTGTGCAAACAAGAATATACAAAATCAAACTTTGGTCATTTGTATTGCTTGTGATCTTGCTTAATACTTGGTAAGAGATAGAAATTGCTTCGTTAGGTTTCACATATAAAGCAGTTATTATATTAATTTTAATCATTTTTTCATAGTAGAATTATTACTTAATTAAAAAATAGAAAGTAAAACAAAATAATTAACAAATCTTAAGAATTCAACTCCATACGGTAACTTCAGTATTTTGTTTATATATAATAAAAAGTTACCGTTCACTCCCAGTGTGGGACACCAGTGTCCCATCAAATTCTGGCAAACTTATTCAAGTTATTAAAAAAATTAATTCTAATTAGTTCTAATATGATCAAAGAGATCAAGAATTCCCTATAATTATCTTTGATTTTCTTTTCTATTCCTTCTGAATCTGAAAGGGATAACTCATACCCTTCATTTTTTATTACATGTGTACCTCTTTTATTTTCTTTTTTTTTCATTGGAAGAAAAGTAAAAAAATAATTCTGAACTTTTAAAGATAATATGCCTCTCATTTCTCTATAATTTTATTTGCATTCACAATGCATATTCTATTCTGCTAATAAGTATATTTATTTCTACAAAACTACCTCATTTCATTTTGTATATGTATAGTGTCATTAATAATTTGTTGAATCTGTTTGTTTTATTTTCTATTAATAACTTCTATATCGTATCTGTTAGAGATATTGTATTGGAATTATCTATGATTGGACCCTTCAAGGGAGTTGTGTTGTTTGTTTATTATTTATTCCGTGTTCATTGCTTTTTTATAATCATGCTACCTTTTTGTTTATTTGTAGTTGTCGATTCTCTCTCTCTTTTTATTGTATTGTGTTAATAAATACCTTATAGTGAATACACGTGTTTTTCAATTGTGAAAATAGGTTAGCCCAGCTACAAATTGGGAAATGAACATTGGGTTCTTACATATGTTCCTTCGAGCCAGATATCATTGTGATATTTTCTTTAGTGTAAATTTGTAAAATACCCCCGACAATTAGGCCTCAAATTTCTCTAGGTACTCTAAAAGGGTTCAAACAGAGTTTCGAAACGTCCATTGGGGAATGTCGAAAACATCAATTATTTAAGTATAAAAGATTGTTGAAAATGTTTTTTGGAAGAATTTGACAATTTGATGGATATACATATATGCTTCAGTTTAATCGTCTGTGGAGGAAAATGGTTATTTGAGGAACAAAAAAGTATTCAAACTTAATTTCATGAAGTAAATAAAGTATGTAACTTAGTTTTATGTAAAATTAGAGCTAATAATGTCAAAGTGAAGTCTTTGAGTTGAGATTGGGCAACAGTGAAACAGAATAGTTTACTTCATATTCTGAAGTTAGAACTCCCTAAATTTGATAAAGATTTAGCTAAGTTTTTTGTTTGGAAGGACATGTTCCGTTCTATTATAGATCACCAAGAATTAAAACCAATACTCAAGTTAACTTACTGATGATCTTATTTAAAGGGTGCTGCCTTGATCAAGATATCAGCGCTTTCAATCTCTGACAAAAGGTATAAAAATATTTGTAGATTCGTATGGAAATGGACGCTTTGTAGTTTCAAAATTGATTAATAAAATACTGGCTTTGCCATCTGTCAAGAATTATGTGGATAACCTTTTTCAATTTCATGATGATATATTCAGTTTATAAAAGTCGTAAATGAGCATGGTTTTGATTTACATTAATCTAACATCTGTCAGTTTGTAATGCCCATCATAGAAATCATTTACATATACATGGCATATTTTGTCCTAAAAACTCTTGGGCAATCTTGCCCTTATGAGCAGGTGCTGAGTCTGGCTAGAATGTATATGGCTTTTCATCAGTGACTTCATTCAGTCATGGGATGGCCATGTCCTCAAGAGCATCCTTGTAGTCTCCTTAGTCACTTACCGGTCCTTTTGGAAGAAGTAGGGGTCATAACTAGTCCCTCAGTGAGGATGACCGCCAGGACCATAAAGTAAGCCGGATTCTTTGTTTTCATGACTGCTTGGACCTCCTCAGGGTCTAGACTGTTCAATCTATCGTTTTTACGTTTATGCTTGGCGTCCATGGTGAAGATTTTCTCGTCTGAAAAAAAGTGCACGTAACCACCTTTGCTATTTATTTGGTTAATAAGAATTTGCCTTTGCTCATTCTGTCTGCCTTATTCTGCTCTGTTAGCAGATTCTTTGAGACTCTGAACCAAGATAAGTATCGCAGGTCCATTCTGATGACCTTTTTGATGTTCCCTCTGCAGTCCACGTTGCAGACTTTGGCCAGCCTAGCAATTGGTGTGTCTAGATGAGTGTCAATTGATCGTTCCAAGCCAGCTATAAGCTGTTATGTTTGGATTTTATCAGACCTTGTTAAATGAGTTACTCTCTCAGCCTTTTTTTTCTCTTCAAAGGCATTAATCACGTCATAAACGGTTAATTTTGGATATTTGAAGAAGGAAATTATCTCCTGTGCGGAGTGTCTCGTGCATCAAGCTTCAATGATGGAAATTAACCTGACTATTTGCATACTAGATTCTCACAAAAATTAAATTTTTAATCAAATTATTTCTACAATTTTCATGATTAACTGTTATATAAATTTTGGATTTACCTTGTCCACCTTAAATACCCTAAAACTTCATATAAGTACTTAAAGGGCGTCCAGTAATTATTAAACTGTATAAAATTTTTTTTTTGGCATCAATAATCTCTTATTTCTTTATCTATTTAGACCACGAGTCCCTGAGATTAATAAAAACTAGTTATTTGCTGCTTCAAGAAAAGTTATAGGCACGAAAAAATATCAGGAAGATGGTTTCAATCAGTTCACTATAATCCACTAACAGTTTGCGTGCTTCCTACAATATATCCTTGCTGATTGCAAGATCTGGTAAGGCTTACACGATAGGGAGTAAGAAAGATGATGCAAACAGTTGTAAATAAGTCACCAGGCCAAATTAAGAAGTATATACCTCTCAGTAGTAGCTCAGTTCAAGGAAAAATAGAAATAAATAGCGGGAAAAATAGAAGATAAATTGTACAGCATTATTTCTCCAACATGATTTATCTTGGAGTTCGATGAGTCAATTTAACTAAGAAATGAATATGTGCTTCTTACTTAAGTTTGTTTTTGACAAAGATGAAAAGTTGGTTCAAGAAATGATTTTTGTAAGAAGTTTTATCAAACATACTCAAGGACAGTCAGTATTTGATATTATTGATAATTTTTTCCAAGAGAAAACCTACACCCTTTCTAACATTCTTGGGGTGCAATCGTCATCGTTCCTTCATCAGTTGCAGTACTTGCAGTGTTATGTGTAATCCACAGGCAGCATCTGGTAGCATAAAAATCTTAATGGTCGGATCACAAATCAATTAATACTGGTATCACAGAAGTAAATAATGGCTAGGCCCATTCCCTTAATTCCAGATTGTTTCGAAGGCTTGACATTGAAGATGATGAACAGTTTTAACTGTTATTCTAACAGGATATGACATGACCATCAAAGGGAACCTTCCTGAAACATTTTTATAATTTTTTTACTCTAAAACTGGCATTTATTATGATCTTAAAAATATCAATAATTAACTTGCTTAGTGCCAGATATATTAATAAAATTCAATGAAATTAGTTTGTAGTTACAATGAAATTATACCAATTATTTGTAAGTTAGGTCAGTTCCCAACTAAATGTAAGTTATTATAACGACATTTATCCCTCAATGAAATTTACCAGTTTCCATGCCGCTGTGAATTAGATAATTAGAAAAACTTATCAGATTACCACCGTCAAGTGTATTTTGCTGTTATGGAAGAGTTAAAAATAACTGTCATAACTATATCAGGATCTTTTATAGATAATAGTACAAGACAGGGTTATCAATCCATTCTTAGAAGTCAGCAGTGAGGAAATAAGAAAAGTAGAGCAAGAATTATTTTTAATCAAGAACGACTGGTACATTGTGTAAGATTGCTCGCACGTTATACTTTCTCTTTCTTCCTTGAAATTGGTGACAACGACAATGGATAGTTGAAACTAAATTATTGCAAACTTTAATAATCAGGAATTAACTTCGCAAAGCCTAGAATATATGATTGGATTAGGAGGAGAGGGAACTCGACCTTTTCAAAATATTCGGACAGTGACAACTTTGGGGGATCAGGAAAGTAAATGGAAGGTCACATTATTTTATGGAGGTTATCCGTGGACTGAGTGATGAGGCTGCAGGAGATCACATTTTACTAAGTTAAGCACCACAACTTTTTCTTTTATCTACCATGAATAATAACTTGATGAATGTTAATTGGTATTATGAAGAGGAACTTTTATGTCATGAAATCCAATTATTCCTGTAACGGGAAATTAATATAAACATACACAAATAGAAATATGCAGTACACACACTTATTATTATTTAACCCTACGTGGATACTTATCCCATCACATTATTTTCGTTTTGGAAGAAAAACATATATGTGTTTATGGGGGAGGGGGAGCTAGAAGTTTATATTGAAGCCAAGTTTGGGAAAACCTCATCTAAACCATGCCCACTCTATAGATCTACGTGGAAAGAAAGATCTTCTCATTTTGGCCAATGACCTTTTTGAATTTCATGATGATAAATTAAATTTCCAACGAGCCTTAAAAGGCAATGGTGTTGATTCAGACGAATCTAACGCCTGTCAATTTGTAATACCTATTTTAGAAAAAAAAGGGTCTGGCTCCTTCGTGATGGTTGGGAAAAGCATGTCAATGTCCATAAAAAAAGGATGTAAATATTTCTGAATTTTGGGGCACATTTTGATTGCTTGCTAAGGTAGCTGAATCCTGTAACTTTACTCGGATAAGACTGTAACAGGATCACTCAATTTTTTAATGTGGTCGTGAAGATGAAAGATGTATGCCAAAATTGTAATGATGCAAGACATGCATTACATCAATGCCCAATTTTCTTGAATAAAAGTGTTTCGAATCGAGAAGTTCAGGCAAGATCATTTGGAGTCTGTTTAATTGTCTGAGGAGAGGGCATAGTACACAAAACTGCTTATACAAAGGTACTTGCATGACTTGTAATAGAAGGCATAATTCCCTCCTTCATAAAGATTATTCAGTATCTAACAAAAGTGAAATCAACGTGGGACACACGGGTACTACAAGATCAACTTTATTAAAACAACATGCACAGAGGTCGTCTTTTAAAGAAGGATCGCACCCGTCCGTGTTTTATCTGATCCTGGGTCTCAAATTAGCAAGATAACTACTCGACTCGCCAGATCATTAAAGTTAAATGGATTGAAGACATCGATGTCAATTAATGGAGTAGCTAATATGGAGAGTGAAATTAAAAATTATTTTTACCCATAAAATATTTTTAAGGTTATTAGATCGCTCGCTAATAGGTATAAAGGCTTATAAAGTTAATAAGATATTTGAGTATGGACTCGTGGTACCTAGAATTGTCATTGAATACTCTCATCTTAATAATCTAAACCTTGCCGACCGTAAAGATCAACCTGGAAAGATAGATACTCTCATTTGTGCGGATATGATTTGTTACTTCTGCTCCTGCAATATTCGGAGAATCAGATGAACCCTTCGCCAGACATACTAGATTTGGATGTCTAATATGTGGCGACATACAATGCGATTAGAAAATACGCAGGAAATTTGTTTCCCATGTCTCAAGTTTTGATGAATGTTGTGACACTTCAAAATTCTGGAAAACGGAAGAAATAGGTCTTTATTCAAAAATTCCATTATCCATTGAAGAACAATGTACTCAAAGTATACTTGAGTCTAGTGTTGGAAGACTTGAAAATGGTGCTATAGAGTGCACTCCCCATTGGAAATACAAGAAATGTTGCCTTAAAACGGTTTAATACTTTGGATTTTAAATTTAGGAAGAATCCTAGCTATAAAGATGATTATTTGTAAGTCATGGAGAACACGTTACGGGATGGATATGCAGAATTGGTACCAGCTGAAGAACTTAAATTGGCAGATACTTCCAAAGTTTACTTCATGCCTCATCATGGGGTATTGACATAAAGCTCAACGTCTACAAGGTTGCAAATTGTATTTGATGGGTCAATACTATCAGAGACAAAGAACTCTCTGAACTCTTCCTTGATGGTAGGCACTAAACTTTAATACAGTCTGATAGATCTTTTATACCAATGGGGTTTTTATAAGATGTCTTTGGTTGCTGACATTTCGAAAATGTAGACTAGAGTTCGTGTTCGTGTGGGTCAGAGGAATTTCTTGCGATTTTTTTTTTTTGAAAAGAAGGAGAAAATGGTGATCTAATAGAATACAGACATATGCGCTAAGTCTTTGGAACATCTAATGCTGCACATTCCTCTATTGGAGCAATTCAGTGGAATGCCAAAAATTTGTCTGAACAATTTCCTCGTGCCTCCACTATCACCATCGATGACATGTATGTCGACGACCTTCTTACAAGACAAATAATGAAAGGGAGGCTGATGAACTTGTTGAGGATTGAATTAAATTAAATGAACTTGGAAGTTTCCCATTAAGGAAATGGTAGACCAAATGTGCAAAGACATTGTCTCATTTGGATGAGTCTTTTTTAGAATATAGACATATATCTTTAGCTACAAAGGAGACACGAACTCTCTGATATGTTTGGGATCCGAAGAATGAGTAGGTTCAATTGGATGTTAAAATTAATGAAAAAAATACTGTGTCAACAAAACGAAATCTGTTGGCCGAGTCATCCAAATGTGTTGACCCTCAAGGGGGTTACTCACCTGTGCTATTTATAGCAAAGATTCTTCTGCAGAGGGCTTGGAATATAAAAGTAGATTGGGATTTGCCATTGCCTGAGAAAATTGTAAAGGAATGGAATACACGGAGGAATTAGTTACATTTACTAAATGAAATATCATTTCTAAGGTGGGTTGTTGATGGTTTAGGGGATGATTCTTCAGTTGAATTGTGTGTATTTTGTGATGCGTCGCAGAAGGGATGGCTGCTGTGCTTTATTAACGTATTGTAAGAGAAGATGGGTCAGTGTTCGTAAATTTCTTAACAAGCAGAACAAGAGGTGAACCTCTAAAGGTTATGTCTATTCCACGAATGGAATTAGAAGCTGCTGTCATGGCTTCAAAATTCGAGATAGTGTATTGGAATTATCTATGATTTCTTTGTTCCTTGTTTGTTTATAATCATGCTACATTTTTGTTTATCTGTAGTTGTCGATTCTCTCTCTCTCTCTTTTTATTGTGTTATGTTAATAAATACCTTGTAGTGAATACACGTGTTTTTCAATTATGAAAATAGATTTGCCTCGCCACAAATTGGCAAGAGAGCATTGTGTCCTTACAGTATCACTTGTCCTTTTAAATTTGTCTAATTCTCTGCTTATGACTTCAACTTATAATTAATATAATTTTTTTTATCAGCATACGTTAATACAACAATAAATTATCATAATTAGTTCAGTATTTCAATTTAACGATATAGACGTCCTACTATGTAATAAATTATATTTCTATATAATACCGTTCTTCGTACAAATTCAAATAAAGTAAATAATAATTATATTTGAAATATTTAAATTCCCTACTCATCATGAATGGATCTCTTCAATGTTGCAATCTTTTAATCTCCTTTGCAAGGAAGGAGTCAAATCTTCTCTCTTGAGATGGAGATTCAAGTTAAAAGTATCTTTCCGGTAAAAGCGCCATACTGGATCTAATCAGTCAACCAAAAGATGGTTGTGCGACTAAATAAGCCTTAGGGTAAACGATAGTAAGATCGGTGTTGATCTGAAACACTATTTCGCCCAGTTTGTAGTGTGTCAAAAAGGACAAGGGAAAAACGTGAGTCTCCATGTTCAGCGACGAATGGAGAAACATGTGCAAATGTGGTATGTATGCATTAGCTATTTAGTCGCTGAATAACTGTGAAAAGTTTTTCCAACATAAAATTCATGAGAAAATCGATACTGGGGAAATTTTGTAGCAAACTCTTTTCATTTCTTTTCAAACGAGCCTGTCTCAATCATCTCGGAACAACCTAATATATTACATAAATATTTAATTCGACACTCATTAATAAGAGACAAAATAAATATAAAATTATTTTTCCTTATTTTACACTGCAATTGAGAAAAAAAGTGCATTTACTCAAAGTGGGTTTTACTATATAAAATAGCAAGGGATTTAGATAGTCCAACTTAATATGCACTTCTGTATTCAATTTATTTAAAAATGTAGGGTTCAAAAAGACGGTATCTTGATTAAAAAGATATTGTGTTTTTTGTGCATAATTTAAGATGTTTTAAAATGAAAATCCTTAAGTTTTTCAATAAACAACTCGGAGAACTAGTACTGATAGTCGTCTAATCGCTATTCTTATGACACTTCATAGGTGATTATCAAAACTGGAATTGCCTATGCATCTATGATAATTTACTGACGCCAACGTGTATATAGTATGTCTGAAGAAGGGATCAGTTTAAGAAATAACTTAATATACCGATTGGAAAAACAAACAAAAATAACAGTAAAGTTTGTCTTCATTATTTAATAAGTCATTGGGGTGTTACAATCTTCCTCTAAAAGAGGAAATATCCCCTATGTTTGGTGTAAATTGATTTAAAAATCTTTAATAAAATACACATATATGAATTTAAATATTATTATAATATTTTCACTGTACTAACATTATTATATGTACATATGAAAGATTTTCATCTTGATAGAAGTAATTTATTTTTCTCCTACAAAAATTATTTAACAGGCAGCTGATATTAACAATGGTATTAATTAACTACTACACTATGTCTCACTCTCGCCTTCTCCTTGCTTTTACACAAATCCCATCTCTATATATTTTTCATGATGATCCCTCCAATATACAATAATAATCATCTATTGTTTTAATGGTTTTATTGATTAAGTCAATAGAATAAAGTGCCATACTATATTCCGTCTGTTTTCTGAACTTATCCTTACGCTCTACAAAATGCTGTATGATCAATTTTATAGCTGATCACTGCTGATGGTCATATAACATATGATTTTTGAAGTACTTTTAGATTCTTGTTAGAGTCCAGCGTTTTTTATTAAAGTATGACAATTCATATGTATTTATATTTTATGATGCATTTTTGAATCAATTTAAAACATGGATAAGTTAGAATTCTTCATGTAGAGGGACACGATATTCTAAATAATAAACAAAAAAGAAGAAAGAGCGAATCCATCAACCGTTTTTCATTTTCTAATCGCTATACTTAGTTTATTCTTTACACACATCCCCTAAGTAACTATGCATTACTTGTATGAAAAAAAATTATCTAAGATTTTTAACTTGATTAAATTCAGAGAGGCAAATTTTGGGTTGCATTCTTTTTAAGAAATACATATAAACTATGTCGTAACAGATGTATTCATTCATGAATCTAAGTGTGCATATTCTTTGTATTAAGCATTCCCTTGTCAATAACATGGAACAACCATTGTTTTTCGACTCCTTGTTTTGTTTTTTATTGCACCATGTTGGCAATGAAATCAAACATTCAAAAGAGTGTCTAATTAGTTATGATAATTCTCCGCCGGAGTAATACTGCCCTGTATTTACACGCCACATTCACATTAGATGTAACTGGTTTTAATATAACACAAGTAGTTGGGCTACAAATGCGTAACTTTATACAGTGTTGATCTTATCTAGTGGTATACATTTTACTATTTTCAATCCGGAATGACAGTGGTGAAAAATCCCATAGGAGGACCACAATTCATCTTATCTCTGAACAGAGCTAACTGAGATGGCTGGAAAGAGCAAAAAGGACACAACACTTTCAAAAGACAGTACAAAAATTTGGGCATAGTTTCACTTTTTTCTAATGAAAAAAAAAAAAATCACGGGTGATACATCTGGGAATAAGAAGAACAGCTGCTATATCACGAAAGAACAATAAGAGAATGTCTCAGCTTCAGTGAGGCATATATTTAGAACAAGAAATCCAACCGGAACTATGGTCTTGTGCGCTGTGGAACTGCCATCCCATTTTTGTGGAGAAGAAGGTGCGAGCGGCTCAATGCTCTTGGTTACATTGAACTTCTGAATAAGAAAGTGCTACCCTTGGCCATAACAAAATTAAGGGAAAATTTGTTTTTCACTCAAGACGGAGCTCTGTGTCATCACACCACTAATACCCTGGCCTTCGTGATGGATAACTTTCCAAACTTTTGGACCTCAAAATGTAGCCACCCTCCTTTCCAGACGCGGACACCTTGGATTATCCAAGTCCGTATAGAGGAGAGGTTGTCGGAGTATCCAGTCTCCAGAGGCTTCTATCAAGAAGGAGTGTACCAATTTGAGCCTGACAACAAAGATAAGGTCTACAAGGGATTAAGGCCTCTTATTGTGGCTATTATTAGAGTTGAGGGCTCATGAATAATGAATAAAAGTTGTGTCAATCACTATTTTCAGATGATTTTGTGAAATAAATATAATCACAAAACCTTTTGTTTCAATATACCCTTGAAAAACTGAAAAAAATAACATGTGTACTACTAGATAATATCAACTCAGTAAACTAAAATGGGTACTCAGTAGAATATAAAGCCTCTACCTAAGATCAAATTGAGTTATGAATTTGAATTTGTTCCAAAGTTATGGCTGATTAAACATTTTTTAGGTTTTGCGTTACCCTTACCTTGACCACCCACATTTTATTGGCATGTTATTGCGACTATATATATTCTTTGTATCAAATTGATATAAACCTATAAACCTTACTTGGCAAAAGTAATAACTAAAAGACTACAGGAGACACCTTAAAACCTCCGATAATGTAACAACAGTTATAAAAACAGAAGATCCCCTACTAATCAAGAAATTATGGGAACGGATATGCCAGTAGAGGATGGTATTCCACAGAAGATGTAAGAAATAAATAGCATCACAACCCAGGTTATTAAAAATAGGATAAAGTATTCAACGCTAGTATAACTGATAAACCGAAGAGGGGATATTACATGGTCAAAAACTGCCGTTGTGTCTATTGATGAAATTAACAGCATCACATCCCATAATTCGGGAAAAATTAAGGAAAGACTGCTATTGAACCTCCCATTCTCGTAAGTAATGAAGTGTCATCACAGGCAAACACCCGTACATGGATAAAAAGAAAGGTAATAAGCATCACCGTTACATTGGTTAACTACAAATTTCACAAATAAAATGAAATAAAATATCTGGCCAATTATCAAAGTTTTTATACAAAATTCTCTGATACCAATACGATGCTGATATTGCATATTTTTCCCGATGCATAGGATTTCTGATTTTGATCTGATACAGGCTCCTCGTTTTATATTGCAACATTTTATTGTTATACTCCTAAAAATATAATTAAACTTGGGAAATTTAATTCATAAATACAATCAAGAGATATACCTTTTACATACTAAAACAATATTGCTGCCTTTTGCCTAAATGAACAGTTCCAGCCTGGTACATATCTTTGCACAGTAGTTTTTATTCAGCATACAAAGTTTGGCTCTAGGTCGGCTGAAGCAGTGATTATGGAGGACATCAGTTGGTCCTTTGTTGTTTATGAAACTCCTAAAAGCTTCCCTTTGAGGTATACAAAAATAAAAACGTCCAGGGGGGAACGGTCGGGGAAGTTGGGAGGCCAAGATTCTTGCTTTTTAAGCTCATCGAAAATGATTTAGCACCGGATAACACGCTTACCTCAATCCAAAGGCTTGAAACTCTTACGATGAGTCCTCTTTGGCATTAAGGTTTAAGCCTTGCTTCACCAAGCGGCACATGGTGGCATGTCTGAAGTCAAACTCACTAGTAAACTCACCTTCCATCTTTTGTATTCAATGGTGCCTTTACCTACATCAGCCAATTCTTTTGGCGTCTGTCCCCTTGATGTGGAACTTGTGGATGCGTTTGGTGTGCCTTTCGTGGTCACCTAGTATACAGTAGAGCAGCTGCAGCCCAGCCCTTTAGAGATCTCTGATGGTGAGTTTTTACGAAAGGATAGCCTCAGAATTACAGCTCTACATTGTTCCATGTTTTTGGTTATGACATTCTTATTTCTTGGTTGAATTTGTATATTTTTGGCTTGCAGTTTCTTTAGACAATTGTTTAGCATAAGTTGTGAGAGTAAAACATGGAAATAGAACAAATACACCCTATTTAAAAAAGTGTTGCATTTTAGAGGGGGGGTACTGAATCAGCTTATCTATTATTTTTACTGACTGGCTAGAACACTAATTTAAAATTATTCTTTAAATATTTTGGGATTTGGCAGTCTAGACAACTACTTTTTTTATGCTGATTTCTAATACAAGTGAGAAGAATCTCTTAGTTCGTTTGAAAAACAATCGTATTTTTAACCAACATCTAGATCATTATCAATGTTATAAAAAATACTCGTTCATTTACAGCATGATAAATTTCCTTATAATAACTAGCGAAATATGGCCTTTGTAAGGTTTTATATAGGTTATAGGTTGATTAGAGCTTCTATGTGAATATAACTTTTGTTTATTGTAACGATGTATATTTAATAACTAGACTATTTATTCTTACAAGTACATTATATATTAGATTTACAACACCAATAGTTGAAGGAGAAAACCTTTTGGTTGGCATGTTTGATATAATCCAATTAATGGTAGGAAGGTACATATATATATATTTAAATACAACAAGAATATGTCAAAATAATGACAGGATATTGTCAAGAAAAATCTTAAGAAATGTTTGCTCAAGACAGTTAAATATATTTTCATAACATATCCCGATGAGTATAATGTAATTTTCATACCTAGAGATGTATAAAATATATTCGAGAAGACGGGAGGGACTTTTTGTAGTTTCAGCCTGAATATGATTTTGAATTATCTAGGGCTGTTTCATTAGTATTTAACTCTTGAGATGGGAACATCTAAGTCTTAAGTAATAACTAGTGCTTGTACACATAAAAGACATAATGTAATAATGAGTGTTTGCTTAAAAGATATAGAATAAAGTAATTGTTGAACTCGGAGTGGAATTAAGGATCAATATGGGAGGAATTCCAGCCTATACAGAGTGGCCTACCAAAATTTCTAGTAGAATTAGCATTGATTAATCCTGGTTATTTTTTAACGAAGTTTAATTAACAAACGACCGCTGAAAAACAAATAAACAAGCTTTGTTTTTAAACTTTTGTAAAATGTCAGAGGAAAAAAAAAAAAAAAAGGTAACGTGTTTTCGATTACCTCCATGCCGGTGCCAGTACAAGATGCTTCAAAGGTCGTTAACATCTTCATTCGGACTGCTTACAACATGTAAAAGTCAATTACAGCACCATATAGCAAAAAGAAACAAAACTTCTGCAGCAACAATATTGCTTACTTTTGGCGTGCCTCCAAAGAACCTTCTCTAGCACTGCCCTAATTTGGCAATCTTGGAAAAAAATGCTTCAAGCTGCCATCATGACAGTGTGATACGCTATGGACACGGCCTTCATCGTCAAGAGGGGCCAATTTTTTTGCCAGTGTGTTGAAATTCTTATTGTTTGTGAAATATTTAATAAAAATAAGCCAAATATAGTACATAAACATATCGCAATTCAGTTTTACGTTGTCACTTATCGTTTCCATAAAAATCACGTTTTTCGTAATTTAGTAATACTATTTCAAATTACGCCACTGTGTATATCCTTTCCATATTAAGACCTGTTCTCTTCCCAAAGATTCTTAAAATTGTCAGTGTGACCACGTTAATTTTATTTTTTATTTTTACATACTGGCAGGTCATATTTCAAGTAGCACTTTCCATTACGTATTATAATACGTACATATGCACTGCATTGTATCGTATTGTAGGAGTTGGAACAATTAAATATAGACTCGATTTCATATATACAGATAACTTCGAATCCGTCTTAGCCCAACGTCCGATATTTTCTAGTCCGATCCACCTCTAATGAGAACTCTCTCTGTTTCAGTCGATTATTCTGTCTTTTTATGGAAATCCTTATATATCATATTCTTTTGAGTTTATTTCCCGTCCATAATTAGAATATAGGCAAAAGGATACGACGATTCTCAAAAAGGAATGTATTTATTCTTTAACATAAAGAAAATATTTGAAATGGTCGCAGAACTTGATGTAAAGAGGGACACAAAGAGGTGAGATCCCTTGAGCAATGATCATGAAGTAGAAGAGAGGATCAGAAGTCGTGTGGATTGGATTTCCTCCAAACCGCAAAAATATGAATACCTAGGAAGGAGAAGGATCGATGGATGCAGATCCATATATCAGAATGCTTCGTGGTTTAGATGTCAGATGGTTAAGATCCATCCAAATCATATACAATAGTTTGCACAGAGCTTAATATTGATATCCGAATAATAATTAATAAGTAATGAGTAATTTTATATTGATATTAAAAGTTATTATAAAAAATCAGCAGTAGTATGACTCATTTTGTCTCTGAACTTACAGTCATTTAATTTCCCAAGTTTTGAATTATTACAATCTGCTTGTACATGCTAAAATTCGTGCAAGTCATATACATAAATAGAATTAATAAAATTGAGTTTACTTTTTTCTTCTGTATACTATACTTTACTTTCTATAATAGTACAAAACTTCAAATAAAGGTTGAAGTAGAAAAAAATATAATTTCACAAGCAATATAATCAAATTATTTATCAACTTGTATACTTGATAAATTTCGTTATTTTTAATAAATTTTACTACTTATATAATTTTATTTTGCGCATGGAAAAGTCTTAATAGATTGAACTTGATAAACTTGAAAATTTTTAACAATACTTCTAACTAAAACTGTAAAATAGTTAGTTTGAGTAGACTCCTGGTCGTACTAATATATTATTTGGCCATGGAAGATGTTGCTTGTATTAAAAAATCACATAAACACTACAAAAAAGTATCTCAAATTATAATGCCAATGCCAAAATAGTTAATTATTGTTGAAAATCTTTGAAACTACATGAAGCACAAGGGTATTCAAAAGTCATTGTGCAAGTCGATATGAAAAAGTTTTTATTAAAGGCAGAAATTCATCGGCAAATGAATAAAAGATAACAGGGTCTTGTTTTTCCTAAAGGCTGAAATCTGGCCTAACAATAATCCTTCTTTGAACATTCTCGATTAATATCTGTGGGAAAACCTTCAGTATAAGCCAGCTCTCCCCTACAGCAATGTTAGCTCCACAAAAGGCTACCACCACCAATAACTGTAGAATGATTATATAATCAAGGCTGTAACACAATCCAGACCAGGGATCACAAACGTGTTTAAAGTTGGAGGAGGTCACATCAAAAGAATCCAAATACAAAATCAAGTGCAACAACTTCACAAAGTTCATTAGATTTGATGAATAAAGGACCATACCAGAGATATTATAATTTGCCGAGAATAAATTCCGAATTTATCTTGTAACAAGCATAAATATGATACAATTATTATGCTAATATATATATGTACTCATAAGAGCTAAATATGTTAAAAACATTAGCATGGAATAACTAATTCATGAAGTCAAATACTACACATTCAAATTAATAAAAGGCAATAATTTTAAAGCTTTACATCTGGATAAACTTATTTCAATTTGTTTATCACTTTTCTATTTTATGAAAACGCCTATTTTTTCCTTTTCTAAATTTGAAGATTGATCGATTAGACATTTTAGGTTTTTAATATTTGTCGGTCCAAAATCAATCATACAAATACGATGCAGTGGAGGACACCCTCTCTGAGGGAAAATACGTTGCTTGTATTGACAAATATTTCCATGCAAGTCGAAAAATTAGAAAAAATATTGTTAGCCCTCTACCACTACTGCAGAGAGTTTGAAGTTCGAAGCTGTGGTGAAATGGCCAAGTAGTGTTTTTTTGTATCAATTTCGGGATAAGGGGTTTTGAAATTTGTAATCTATCCCGAGATGTAATTAACTTAAAAAAAATCGAAGATTTATATTTGTATCTGAAGCAGGGATTTTATCTGCAATTTAAAATCTTGCATTTTCAGTTTCATACAGTTTGATGAATGCCGAATTTAATTCTGCCACAGCTCTTCGTTTACTCACTTCCTCCTTAAATAATCTGTCTTTAAATCTTGGCTCAAGGAGAGTTGAAATATCCAAAACATTCATGTCATTCAAGTTGTAAGTGTAACACGTACTACAAATAATTAATAATCAAAATAATCATCGTCAGCTTATTTTTTATAAGGTATCATATCGAAGATAACGTAATCAATTATTAAAAAGGAATTATTTTATATTAGAAATGAATAACTATACAGCATGTATGTTCATTTTATTGTTTATAAAAAATTATATAATTCTCAAATATTTTTTTATCACATTATGCTTGGAGGATTAAGAAAAGTAGCAGCAGTCTTTTTTTGAGAAACATAAAAGAAGTTATATTAAAAGAAAAACTTGTATCAAAATTGCACAATATAAAGCAGATTATTGTGAAAAAAAAAGTTTATCAACTTGTTTTGAAGATATTGGATAATTTTTTTTTTTTTTGCAAGGATAAAAGATATTTTCTTTTGTGACATAATTTTTGAATTATCAATGTGAGCTTTCCAATATTTTGCTTTAACTTATGTCATTTGAATTATTGATTATTTCACTATCAGTTGAAATAATTAAATTATAATTCAAAAAATCATTCAGTGGTGTAAATTTAAGATATTGTAACGCATAAGTCAAAGTGGAAATTTGCAGCAAGTGCTGTACATTTCCTTTCATTGCTTTATTTCCTTAATATGATATAAAAACGGTGGTGCACAGCATTGCCCAGAGTCACTGATTGATCATTAAATCTCAACACTTTGAATTTTAAATTTCAAAATGATATAACTTATTAATTAACATTAGAATTTTATCAAAGTTAATAAGTAGTTCAAATGACAAATTCTCTGCAAAAACTGTAGGTGAAATTTTTTCATGCAGTTTTCGATGCACCAACAAGATCCATTCATGAAATATTTTCCACATTGGAAAGGGTGGGAGACAAGTTTGGATTACTGATACACTTCCAAAGTCTCACCGATGAAAAGCTGTCAGAACAACCATTACTACTACACTGCTCTTTAAGGGAACATCTAACTTAGATAGCAGAGAACTTCTATAAGAGTTGCAGAAACTTGCATGACCTGCCTTAAAGTATCACATCCTTGCTGGAGCTGCCAACATTTTCCAATAGAAACGGAGCTTTCTGAAATATTTTCAAATGTGTGCAATGCTCTCTTAATTTGTCTTACTCCTCCAGTTATTGTTGCTAAAGTCGAGAAGAGCTCATCAAACATAGGTCAACCATGTTATAAGTATGTCCTACTTGTTTGCCCATCATCACTATCAATCAAATAGTTGCTGAGCAGATCTTATATAGAGATTTAATCAATGACTTTGAATCAAGGAAGGCAAGTAGAGTCAGACTATAGACGATTGATCTTAGCTAGTGGTATACTTTATTTAAATTTTAATAAATTGGAAAATTATTCGTCAATTGTCTTCAAAATTGGACAAAGATAGATATTGTGACTCACCATTCCTTATGTAAGCTTTCGACTCAATTAAAAAAGAAAGAAACGAGATAGAGTCAAATAAAGCAACAAAGGAGTGAAATTTTGAAGGTTCTCTCACATGGCATGTCCTCAATTGTCATATTTAAGGAGCTCAAGTGTATCCGTAAAGCTATTTATCGTGCCAGGGACTTATTTACCCCTACCATGGCACAGGCAAAGTATGCCCTCTTTTTTTTTGTGGAGAAAAAGGAGTCTCAAGAAAAGTGATAAGAAAGTGCGAAGGATCTTTTGCACTTTTGAGACCTCAATTTGTGGTCGCCCTCCTCTCCAGACACGAATCCCTTGGACTAGTTTATCGAGGCAAGTCCAAAGAGAGGTTGTGTGCTACTCTTCACAAGAGTGTCTAGTCTCTAGATGCTTTAATCAAAAGGAGTGGACCAAGCTCAAGTCTTTCTACATAGTCCAGACCTGTAAGTGATTTAGGCCTTGTATTTAGGCAATTATTAGAGTTGAGGGGTGGATATTGAAAAAAAATTGTACCAAGTACTATTTTAAGATGATAATGATTAAAAAATGTCCTCACAGAACCTCTGGAAAAATTGAAAATAATAAAATGAGTACCTTCAGATAAGATGAACCCTGTAAATGGCAGTTGTGGCGAATATGTGTTTGTTATTTAATGTATTGCATTGTATGATATTAGGGGTATGGAAGATTTTGCAATTCTGGAAAATTTGTTTTTTTAGGGAGGGGCGGGGTGGGGGGGAGATATTTGTCAGTTACAGTTAGGACTGCCACTGGATACAGGACTTACATAACTAGTTCAGATACATTTGAATACAGGTCTAGTCAACAGCTTTCTATTTTAGGGTCCAGGCTATTGGGTGGTCATTTTAACTTCTCGAAGGGGTTCTTCAAGTTGTTAGTAAAAGACTGGATACTCTAGTGAGGAGAATCACACACTCTCTCATCCAGACACACCTAGATATAGTAGTCTAAGGGCTTTACATCTGGAGAGGAGTATGGCCACATGTTGTGGTACCAAAAGTCCTGAAAGTTGTATCTCAGGAAGGCCTGGGTCTTTGCAGCGCGATGACACCGAGCTTGAGTGAAACCCGAATTGGCCCGAACTTTTGGCTGTCCCAAGAGAGCACTTTCTTATCCAGAATTTCGATGTCAGCATCCGCATTTAGCCGCTCGTTCTTCATAACAAGATACATTGTCTGGATCTTGGGTTGTGATGTAGTGGCTGTTTTGCTTATTCTCAGTGTCTTTAAGACTGAGAAGTTTGATCAGAAAAGAGCAAACCTTGTTTCAATTTTTATTGGCTTTGAGAAAATTTAGAATCTTCTTTTCTCTTTCCAACCGTCTCAGTTTTCTCTTTTTCGAGACAATATGTCTTGCTATCCTCCTCCGTTATTTTACACCAATGTCATTCCGGATTTAGAAAAAAAAATGGTTAGTTTTAGATAAAATCAACCCTGTATATACATGTAAGATTTTAGACTGGATCATTAGACAGTTTATACCTAAGAGCTTTGCATAATATAATCTTTAAGCCTCAACAATGATTCCTTTCAAAATAAAGTTATGTTAACTTTTTTAAGTTCATTTTTATGTATTAAATTTTATCACACTTAAATAAATTCTAGACTTATAATAATATTACATATATCCTCAAATTGATCAGTACTATTGCAGTTGTACCAAATATATAGTTGAGACTCTCTCTTATGATTAATTATCAGGAGATAAAGAGGTGTTATACAATAATGTCAACTCAGTATTGTTTATTTTGGTATGTTAACCATCTACATATGTCATATGTTTCCCATTCCTTCATGCCCTGCTTGAGAAGCTCCTTTATTATAGCCTGCTTGAAGTCCAATTTGAGAATCCCGCAGAGCTTTTATTACATAATATGTGACATTTCGTTCATTTTTACTAGCCATTTTTGGACTAATCCAAGTACCTGTGTACTCTGTTTTTTTTGTGTTATACGGCTATAGAGACCGAAAATTACTTGAGGAATATTTATAGCCTCACAGAGATCAGGAGTTTGAAAAGTTTCTTCTTCTCGTACTCCATTGTCTTTAGCGGCTCTCAAAAATGTATTTATGTTTTCCATTAGGAGAAAGGCAGAACCCTTTATTTTTAATTCTTCGTATAGATCCTGGAGATATTTTGTATATTAATTTGTATTCAATAACTCCTGCTGTAAAATTATCTCAAGACAATCCTGGGACAAGGGCTCTTCTATAACAGATTCAATACAATCCAAAAATCTCGATCAGTAGTCAATATCACATCAAAAATATTTAAAAAAAAATAACGAGGTTTTTATTTTAAAATGTACTTTGTTTGATTGAAAATACCAAAATTAACATAATTTTGTAAGCCCAAAAATGACTGATTTGGTATTTTTCTCCTCCAAACAAGAAGCATTAAAACTCACAAAACCTCTTTATTTTAAAAGGGAGAATGGTCGAGGTTGAAAGATTTTCATATACAAAGTTTTAAGTCCTTATTTAACACATAGTAAAATTGACATTAGAGTAATTCCTGTCCAAGTCGATTTGGATACAGAGTGGATACATATTGCCTTCCTTTCATAGCTTCGTGTACCTTATCTAATAAAACACGATAACACCTAAATTCTGCAAATTTTCAGGGTTACTTTGCCACTTTTCCATTTCATTTTTTTTATTTTTTATCATACTGAGAGATCATGTTTTCTTTCAACTCGTATGTTAGCTCTGTACAAAATCGTAACTTGTTTTAAAAATAGACAATACAGACATGTTTGATGATAAATAGATTACCTACAAAGAGAAACAAATTATATTAATTATACATATTCATTGTTAATTTATCATACATAGAAAAACAGATGTGAGAACATCTGAAAATACAAGATACACTTTTGTTTAACAAATATACAATTACTAATAATTACTCCGTACTATTTTTTGGGTCAAATAAACAGACGATCACGCTAACATCCTCAATATTGCTGATAGGTATGTATAAGTGATGTAACGGATGGTGAGTTTGGACTTTTTTCCGATCCAATAAAGAGAAAAAAGTGGGTTAAATACGAACCATTTGTTAATATAGGATAAAAACCAAGTTTTTGAATGATGAACCTTATTATGAACCGTTAATTATCTACAAAAATAGAGAAACATAATAATGGTTTGGGCAAAAAAGTAATTTTGTATATTTTACATATTTCAGTGCCTTAAAAAATGTGTTACACTTATCCAATTTACGATAAGTAAGGTATTTTCTTTTTGATAACTTGTTACCAACAAGAATCCAAAATTCATAATGCCTTATCGTAAAGGCTCTTGTCCTCAGTGGCAAAAAAACAACAACAACTTGGACAACCAATTTTCACAGGCTTCCATTGAACCCAAATTTGTATACTCAAAGCGTTGAAAATAGACACAATCATGTGGCAGTTACTTGCTGCCAGGTCAGAGCTTCCCATTCAATCTCCCAGAGCTTCTGGTGCTTCATCAAATTAGTGTCGGCCTTTTGTTGTCTTGATGAGTGCTTTGTTGTCCCCTATTCACCAATGCTAGCTGCTTTTGTTCGATTGTCCGCATCAAACGGTCGAGTTTTTCTCATTAGAGAGCAGAATTGAGTGGAAGAACAAAAAATCTCTCAAACTACTGTTGTACAAAACGAACCAAAAGTATATCGGTCCCATATACATTGCAAATTTTTTTGGTTGATTTCTACGCGTTTTTCCCTTTACATAATAAAATATGGCGAATATCTTCATATGTGACCTCCTTACTCGAAGCACGACACTTCACCACTGAACCAGCCAAACACAATACTATAAAAAATGCCTTTGTAGTGCACACTCACACTACACTGTGATCTATACTGAATAAGATATACCTAGTAAAAAAAGTGTCGAAATTACTTTTTCCCGAACTTAATAGCTTACTTAATTCACTTACATTTTTTGGCACCCCTCCGGAGATCCCACTCTGGGCAACTGCTGATCTGGCCTCTAACAATAAAGAAGGGACTCCCTTTACCCCTTCCTAATGTCCCTGGCATAACAGAAAATACTTAAAGATATTAGTAGGGATGTAAATATTGGTTAAATTGCAATGAGTGTAAAATTTTCAAAAAAAGTTTATGTTGCTAAGACCAGGGTATGAAAGCTCTTATTGATAGCTCCTCTCTATTTGGAAAGTTCTAACGTATCAGCGAGTGAAATGCACGTTCATTTTTAGTGATCTTTTTAAGCAAATACGTCGTATGTCAAAGTCATCATATTTTTATGACATTCTGTTTGGAGCAGGGTTTTCACTCGCAACAACTTAGATAATATAAATAAATCAAACAAAGACAATCTGTCGGTATGTATGAATATATATCATTTTTTTTAAATAACTTTAGAAGAAGAAATCATATTATTCTACATAAAAAAATAATTAACTTGACGTTAGATGAGGTTTTACAACGAGCATGTGTAGTAGAAGTGCAGTCAGTGAGTGCTCTATAGCTGGATCATTGAGTCTTATATTTTTTTGTCAAGTTATTATTAATATTCTTACACACTTTGTGAGATCATCAAAGTATTGAGTAGCTACATGTGAGTATGCTCTTTTATATTAATAAAACAAAGTTTGTCCGTATGTCGATACCAGGTACTTCCGTTTGTATGAAATAAAATATGGTACCGTTTAATAGATAAATGCTAGTACTAGTAATTTCGTTTGCTGTCTTGGAGTAGAAGACGTCTTTGGGTAAGACGTAGGCAGAAAGTAAAGTATTAAATGATCAGATCAATAGTTTAATCGAAGAAATGGCTCAGAACCGGACATGTAGCCTTATAGAGGAACCAGGTTGGAACCAAATTAGAACCGTCTAAACTTAAAAGATGATAGGTTAAGTACCAGAAACTATTAGAGCAAACATTTGCATCACTAGTACATATGGACAATAAAATTACAATTAAAATAAATAAATATAATTGATATGCCGGTCCAACTCGACGATTTCCATTATTTTATCGACATTTTTGATGATCTGCCTATCAGATCGTAGCTCATATTCGACATCCATAGTACCAGAGCAGAATCGTTGGAACCACCGCTTTGCTCTTGCATTCGATACTGTATTGGTCCCATGAGTAGCTCAGTTTTTGTGGCCGCCTACTCTGCCTTTTCACCTGGGTCGTAGTGATACTGAAGAATATATCAAATTTTCTTCTTTTTTACTTCAATTTTAAAACGTTGTAACACACAACTGACTTTATCAAACACAAAAGTATAAATAGTTTTTTATAAATTTCCGCTTTACCTTTCAGCTTAATTAAGCTTTATTGAAACAATGTATTAATCGTGAGATAAGGCTTCCTAAAGACATATAGCGGAAACGGTCAGAATTTTTAATTTACCTAATATTAAGTATAGAGCCTTAATTACTTCTTGGCTTATCATGTTATATTTAAAAAAAAATATCTAGCTGTTATTATTATATATTCATTATTAAGGAGATAACATGTCAATATTAAGTAACTACAGATGAGTGTGGTCATTGAAAACAAAGAGTATACTAATGTTGTATCAGTATTTATTTCTTAGGTCGACTCCAGTCCAGTAAGATCGATTCTATCTCTAGCTTCAGAAGACTCTAAGTACTAGAACTGATTAAACGAAGGATAAATAAAGTTGAGTAATTTTATGAAGGACCAAACTTTATAACACAACACAACAAAGGACTAATTCCGGAGTTATCATCTATATAAATGATAAAAAAAAAAGTGTGTCTGTTTGTCTACATATAATTACTCCAAGCAATACCAGGTACTACCTCTAGCATTAAATAAAACCCTCTACTTTTGACTTAATATGAACTTGCACTTGACATTTTAATTCATGTCCTGGAGATGAAGACGTCTTAGAATTCGACAGAGGCATAGTTTTTGTAGAAAGTAGGGAAATAAATTTAGGAATTGGGTAGGAACCGGATATCCAGCCTTATCTAAGGACCATATCGGAATCAGAAAAGTGTACACTTACAGAATGATCTCTTCAGAACCAAGAACTGTTAGAAAAAAGAACTGCAACGAACTGGGAAGCGTATGCTTGGGATCCGTTACATCCCTAATATGTATAGAGGCATACTATTTAGTCTTTTGAATCTAAATATTTTATTTTTTTATGCTTCTTTGTACATTGTAAAAACATAAAAATGCATAGAGCATTGCAGATAATGAGGAGATAGTCTGCAAAATATAAACATTTTTCCTATTTAATGACACAGTTTTGAGAGAATCAAACTAAAGAAATATACAAATGACATCCTATAAATATTAAGGATGTAGAGAAACACATTTGAATAATTTATATATGTAAATATGTGAATTAGAAGAACAGTTTTTAACATTTTTTTTTCAAAAATGCATATAAATAATTTTTTCCTATTATTCATTTTTATTATTATTTTCTCTTTATTTCATTACGTTATAAGAAGTGTTATGATCATCCAATTTAAGTCTAATATGTCCCGTTCTATTTGATAACTTGTTACCAATGGGAATTCAATTTCATAATGCACTTCTTGCAGAAGCCCTTCTCCCTATTGGTAAAATACTTGGGCCCCCAAATTTTCACATGCCTCTGTTGAAGCCAAATTTGCACCCTCTAATGCGTTGAGCATAGACAGGAACAGGTGACTTGGAACTAGATCCAAACTGTAATGTGGATGCATAAGAATTTCCCATTCGAGCTCCCATAGCTACTAGCACGTCATCAAAGATGTGTGCAGCCTGGTGTTGTCTTATGATGTGTTGTTCTATCCTATTCACTAATGCTGGCCGTTTCTTTTTGATCGCTAGCTTCAAACAGTGGAGTTGTCCATAGTAAAGGGAAGAATTCAGCGGGAAAATATATAACTTGAACCACTGTTATGTAATACGATCCGAAAGAGTATCGGCTTGATATAACCCGTCAATTTTCTTCGTCGCTTTCGACGCTTTTTTCCTCTCAGGCAGGTAGAATGTAATATATTGAGTATTCCATAGAGACCTCTATACTCAACGCTCGATAGTTCACGACTGAATCGACCGATCGCAATACTGTCAGAAAAACGTTTTTAGTATATACTCACACATTTATAACACCGTATCATATGATCTGATGTGACTAATAACTAACAAGATATACTCAGACCAAATAAAAAGGAGTTGGAAAATAGAAGTTTCTTTTTCTACAACCTAATATAAACAGTTTCTTTATGTAAGTAAACCAAATTATTGGTTATTAATATACTATATATTCTAAATTATTTATCTAACGATCAATTGAATCTAAATAATTCGGGATACGGAAAATTTTTGCTATCATTTTCAATTGCATAGTTTGATAAGTTTCGTGAGTTGAACTAAAATATTCTAGTCACGAAACAAAAAACGTTGGCTCCCAGCTTTCATTCGACTTATAGAACATTAAAAAAAAAAACAAGCAATATAATCTCAATGGAATAAAAAATACCTGAGATTGTTGTTTTAGTCCGCTTTGCCAAGACATTGTTCGACATCGTGTAGATCCTAATGGTTATTAAAGCTACTGTGGGTCATTCCAGAAATTGTTTAGCCATTTACGACATATACTCAACAACTTGATCCCCAAGGACGTAAAAAAGGTATTTAAAAAAACTGGTGTAAGTTACTAAGGGGAATTAAGAGGCTTATTCTTTCATAAAAACATTAAAACACTCTGTAAAGACTGTCGTCAGTCATATATAAATCACTTAAAAAGTGTATGAAATAAAAAAAAGTGTGTATGATAAGTAAAAATTTATAAATTATATATAAATTTATTAATTATATTAAGTGTATATCATTCCCTAACACTACTCAAAAGTAAAGTAAATTCTGCATTTTAAATGTTGTAGCTCATTTTTTAATAATTACATGTATATTTTAAAATTTGTATTTGCATACTGGTCTTTTGAAAATTACAGTTCCATCAAAATTGGGTCGTATCTGCTCACGCATGCAAGTAACAAAAAAACATATTAAATTACTTGTGTTTTCATGTTATACATACTATAAATTTACTGCATATGTTTTCATTTGATATTGTTATCTGACGTATATAGTTTTTAATTTATTCAATCACAAGCATTCACTACAATTGCCATAAACAAAACCTTCAGAATACTTGAAAAAGCATTTGCCTTCATCTCCATCACACCTAACAACACAAAATACAGGTTGTTGCAATTAGGTAAAGAAAATATAATATGTTAATGTTAATCATTACACACTTGGATGGGGGAACAAGTTTTTCCTTAATAAAAAACTTTAAAAATGCTATGGAATTGATAGAAAAAGTAGAAAAATTGATAAAATAATGACCCTGTATATTAATGTAGTTTTTTTCATGTCAATGTTTTTTGAATTTCGATTGCAAATAGTGTGGAAAAGTTGTCATATGGCAAGACAACAACCTCTGCAAAAATTTCATTGTTCTACGACATCAACTTTTGATTGCACTTCTCAATCAAAGTTACAAATAGGGTCATATAGCTTTATATAGTCAATTAAGATTAAAATAAAGAACTTTTCTTTATTTTGGATGGAATATTTTTTTTTAAACACGTTTTTTAATATATAAAATATATTTATAAAGTGTTTTAAAAATAATTTGTGATTTTTTTTTCAAACTTTAATCGAAGTGTGAAATCGTATCACTATTTTATTTTGCATAGTTTTTGCACATGACAACTTATCCTCATTATAAAAAAAGTTGACAAACAAACCGCTCTACTGCAAATATTTGGAAAGAACAATTAAAGTACTTTAAAAAATCTAATTGACATGGACTAAAATATAAATGTTTTTACATTTAAATATGTTGTATCATCAAATTATGCCTACTGAACGCAATATACCTTCTAAATAAGAAATCTAAAGCATGACTCATAAACATATTTGTTTATGTGTATAGTTTATAACTTACAACATTCTATTCATCATCAATACATGTTGGTAAAAGTACAATTATACAGGGATAACTCTTCTCTATGTAAGTAATACATTACAAATTATTTGAAAAAGTACATTAGACTGGTTTGTTTTCGATTACTAGTTTTTCTCTCCTCAACATGGATCATGTTTAAGTTTACACACAAAGAAATACTCACAGCTCGAGTTTTGATTGGAATTTATACATCAGTGAGGTTTCTTTATATTATAATAATCCTATGCAATTGGTTTTATTTTTCAATATTGTCTGTATCTTCAAAGATGTCAAAATGGAAGTCAAAAGAATTCGTATGCTGGAAATGCTAGACCCTAACCTATGTTGCCATTGAATATAATGATCTGCCAGACGACTGTGTATGGTGCTAAAAAACGATTTAAAACCCAAGGAATAATAGCCATAAAGTCTGGGCAAGGTAAAAAATGAACAGTAAGAATAAAAGTAATGATTATTCTTGTCAAAAACAGCTTTGCTAGAAATCCCTTGAGGACAAGTCACAGTATGCCAAAAAGATGACTTTGAGCGAGGTTATGATCCAAAAGATAATAAAGATGACTTGGAAGCAAAGAGGAAGACACATCCCATTAAAACGGTCTCAAAGTAAAAGAGGCTGTTCATAGCAATGCATTGCATGTGTACAAGAACATACACCCCCAGCTCACCCATAATATTAATTAATTGGGTGATTCCATCTAGGCTAAGGTCGAGAGAGCTCCTTACAACAAGTATCACAGTTCTGTTAGATATTTGGAGGCCGAAATCAAGGTTGCATAGGGTGACTTGACAGAAAACTACATCCGTGAGGTTTTTGTGTGACTTTCGGAAAGAGAGTGGAAGGTCACTTCAAGGCTGAAGGAGACATTATTAAATAAAAAATGTCTAATTCAGTAATAATTTACGTTTTGATTTTTTTGGTTCCAATAGTCAATACAATTTTTATTAAACTTTGAGAAACAATCTTCAATCTATACTTAAATATGACGCATGGGGTACACAAATACCTTTTCTGGCGGAGACTTTAAAAAACTAACTAAACAAAGTTAAAAGCTTCTCAGAACATTATGAGCAAGTTTTACAGATATGCACAATGATAACCATCGTTAGTTGCTGGCATATTATACACATCCAAATTTATAAAGACACATTATGTTCCTTTGAATCTACAAGTTTATCCCCAAAATTTTATAGCATGCTACGAAAAGATTAAATCAGATTATATGGAATTATTTGATTATCTTGATCATCCTTTGTTTAGGATTTATTACTATTTGTAATAGAGGCTTAGTGAATTTTATGAACTCTTTTGCATTAAAATCGTTCCTTTGTTGTTGTAGTTTTTTTTAAATTTGTGAACTGAGGTGTAGAAACTATTATTTTATAACTTACAAAACTAATAGATACAAATTTGACTCCAAAAATTTGGATAAATTATGAAATATTTCATAGAAATTTTTATCACACATAAAAGCTTAATATTTTTTTAATAAGAATAATAAATTATTCCACGTAGAAACAAAAAACTCAATGTTTTATATTCAAATTAGTATTTTAGATGTTTAATTGATATTTATTAAATGTGCAAAATGGATAATTGTAAGAAAAATAATCAAAATTTAAATTATATAATCAATCCATTATATATACTGGGCTGTCAAAAAGTTTTGGAATATGACTTTAATTGTGTTTTGAGAAGTTATGGTTAATCTTATTCAAAAATTGTGTTTCCAAAAATAAACAAAAAACAGCTGATTGTTTACCTTTTGAAAGTCTTATTTACCAAGTCACTATGATAAATATTAACGAAAATGCAACAAAAAGGCAAGAAGTGGATAATTTAGTCTGTTCTGGATTTAGCAATCCTGATATTGTAAGGACCTATAATGTCTGCAAAACCACCGTCTGGAGAGCCTGGGTTAAGGACAACAATGGTGAAGACATCAGTGATTGTCAAAGAAGTGGAAGGTCAATCAAATTAAAAACTGAAACGGCACAAAATGTTTTTTTTTCTTGAAAAATCTGAAGATGATGATGAAGGACTTGGCGTAGAAGCAGTCGGTAAACCGTTTCACGGTGTTCAATACTGTAAAAGAAGCTGATAAGAAGTATCTCTAATATATTGAACGAACCTTGCTCAATCAACAACTGCAAAAATTACGATTTGATCTCTTCAGAAATCTTTACATTGACCTGAGGTATCAAGGAAACCAAATTTTGTTCTTTTCAGACGAGAAAACATTTACAGGGAATTGCATATTCAATAGGCAAAATCATTTAGTGCTATGTTTTGGAGAAGTCAACTGCAACAGACAGGAAACCCTCCATGTCCGTCAACCACCTGAAGTCGGCCTTCAATAAAAAGGATACAATTTCATTGCAAGCAATTGGATCTTTTTTATTGAAATTTATAGTCGTGATTTTCATTGAAATTTAGGCCGAATCTCATTTATGATCAAATGGTTTTACCTGAAACTGTATACTGTATTCAAAGACAAAAATCAAACTCATTTATGATCAAATGGTGGGGTATTACCTACCGTCACTGCTTCCCTGTTCATCAAAGACCCTTTAAAAATCAAATTTGTTTATATATTTATAACAATTAAGTAAAAAAAAAAAATTAAATATGATGTTAAAGTATGTGAAGCTTTTGTTGTGGTCAATGATCCTCTTGCAGCTTCACCACAACCGAAAGGTTCAGTTGTTTTTAAATAATAATATATCCAAAACAGGTGAGTAATTTGAATGAACGTGATAAAATGTGGGTATATCAGGATTACTACAACAATTAGTAAAGAACTAATTAAAATTTACATAAGAATTGTAGATCCTTTTTAATAATATTCGAACTACACAGTTGTATATTTTATATCTATCTTATTATTTTCTTGAAAACTTCAAAAACAAAAAACTTATTCCAAAATAATCTTAAACATATAAAATAATTATTATTTCTAAAATCATCTTTCTGAAGATGGATTTTTTATTTCAATATTTTTACATTTATCATAAACATTAAATAATATCAGAATAAATTATTTGTTGCAACAAGAATTGCTATTCTGGCATTTGCTAGTACAGAAGTTGCCATTTTTTTTGCAGAATGACTTCCTTCTCTTTGGGAACTTCATTATTACTTAGGAATGACTCCTTCCATGGCTCAAATTCGCTTCGTCTTTAGGTTTGCTTTAAGACTCCATTTTTTGTGCCTAATTTATAATTTCCTGTCTCTGTTACATACATCACAACTGCAGAGACATTGCAGGGATTTGTTTTTCCACGGTTTTTCCATGCTTGGAACTGGAACTTTGACACAATGTCCCACCTCAGCCTCCTTTAACCGCCGTGAGGAGAGTTGCATCATTCGGTTCGCTTGCTCTTTTTGCTTGTTATTAGCTCATTTTAATTGTTCTTTGCGGTCCTCAGCAGATTGGCAATACAAACACTTTATATTTGTCAAATCATCGCCATTTCCCCCAATGGCAACGCTGCAGGGTGCTGAAGAGTGGCATTTATAGTTGCAAATGAAACACTTTTGTTGTCCGGTTATAAGTTGCTGACAGAACACACATTTATTGTCAATATCTGGCATTCTCTCTATGTCCTTCAGTTTGGGCCTTTGCTTGTCTTCATTTCCACATATCTCCAGCAGCTGTTCTTCTGTGGTTACATTGCACTCATTTAATAAATGTGATCCCTCAAGTCTGACTTGTATTGGATGCCTATACGTATGGAGTTCGCCCAATACCGGAGTGAAAGTAAATTTTAACATATTACACAAACCACAATATTTCAGCCCACTTATTTGCCATTTTGTCACAGTGCCACATGATAACAATGTCCTTGATGTCTCGATTGGCTGTCTCAACGTATCCCTAAGATTTGAGTGACGGGGCTTTCCATACAAAAGTAATAGTATTCCATTGTTTAAACATATATACAGTCCCAGGAATATTACAAAAAAAATGTAGAAAGAGCGAGGTCACTTTGTAGTACATTAACAGTGAATTAAATAAAGAATGCAATTTCTTTGTTTTAAATCATATTATTTTGTTTTAGTTGATTGTTAGAAATATTTTAGAAAATGTGATTTTTAAAGGGGCTTTGATACTCAGGGAAGCAGTGGCGGTGGGTGTTACCACCACTTTATCATCATAAATTTGATGGTCAGAATACAGTATATATTTTAATGAAAATGCACACAAATATCAAATTGCTTGCACTGAAATTGGATCCTCATCAAATCCTTAATGATCAATTGTTTGCAATGAATTATTTATTGGGATGGATTGTATATAATATTGATGCACAAGACAAAAGACGAAGTGGAGAACTTGAGATGTGGAAATTTTGCCGCAAGAGCTAACTCTTTGGACGTAAGGAACACTGTTTTTTTAAGATCAACTTTGAATCCAGAGTTTTTATAAAACCTCTCCAGTGTAGGAAATGAGTCTTTAATCGTACTCCGTAGAGCCATCAATGATATTGTGAGGTCATCTGCATACCAGAGTGATTTATGAGCTTTAACAACATATTGAAAACCCTTAATTTTTCTATTTCCCATTAATTCTCGGTGAAGACATCTATCGATTGTAAAATTTAATCTTAATCTTGTATTACTTGATTTTGAATCAAGGTTTTTCAATACAGAAAATAATCAGAATTTAACCAATATTTATTCAGCAAACGTTTTAATTTTAAGTTTTTTATGTTAAGTTGTACCCAAAAGTTTTAAGCCTAGGTATCAAATAAGTATGGCTCAAAATATTTAAATATTCGACATAAACACCCTATTTATAACATCATCCAGAAGAAACAAAACGTTTTAAAATTTTAGGATAATAGAATAAGAATGGATTGTACTCGTCCTTTGAAGATTTAAAGGGAATAGAAAATATCACTAGTCACCTTTTGAAAAATATAGAGTAGAAAGAAACGCTGTTAATAAACAAATTAAGACCAAAATAGAGAGTGTAGATGGGAACTCAACAGAGACGAACCCATAGCTACAAACAATTTGAGTAATTTTGAAATATGATCATTAAAGGAAAAAATGGCAAATGGAGTTATGAAAAATTAGAAGTCTTTTCAATTGAATTCTCTGCAATAAAGAAACCTTTAAATCTATTTGAAGTTATATAATATTCGATAAAAAACTTTTGACAAATTGGGTCTCCCTTTTGAGTTAAAAAAAAATTGTATCAGCCAATCTGCTTCATTTTCCTCTACGTAGACTTTAAAGCCTCGATCAAAGAAGTATTGATTATACTGGAGTTAATAAAAACTCTGGACTTAAAGTTAATATTTAAAAAAAAGTGATCTTCATGTAAGATGTGTTAAATCTCAAGGCAAAATTTTCACATCTCAAGTTCTCCACTTGTTTTTGGTCCAGCGTGTTAATATTGAAACATCCTTACCTGAAGGAACAATAAAAATATATGAGTGATTAATTTTGTCAAAACTGGAAAACTTAAAAAGACAAACATATAATATTCATCACTTTACATGAATCTATTAGATAAAATTAAGGTCTGGAACTCCATAACGATCCAAAAGTAAAGGTAAATTTCTGTCAGAGAGGATATACAAAAAAATAAATTAAATTCGATAGGTCTTCTTATTGAATAAAAATAGACTTTTTAAATTGCAATGCTGGTAAGAAACTGAGAACTCCATTACCTAAATCCCGAAGCATAATCGCAATCATTGAATATCTCTGAGTTCAATAGGTTGATTATATCTCTACAGTTGGGCTCTCACCTCAAAAAACGACCCATCATAGATCCAAAGGAGTTCTGCAAACTTACCAAATCAGTTGGCAGTTTTAGGAAAGGAATGACCTACTTTTGGAACTTGATTCTCTTAATAGTTATCCTGTTATTTGGTCAACACAAGCCCCTAAATTACAACAAAGGGTTATTAAATTACTCAAGTAAACTACTCAAGTCTAACAGACTTACCACTTTTGGACAACTTAGAAAACACCGAAACCCAACTTTCACCTCGTCTAATTTTTGTCTCCACATATGTACTTTTTTTTTAAATATTGTACATGAATAATTTTAAAATAAGTCTTAAAATAGAAAATTAAAAGCTAACCTACTACTTTCTACATTCTGAAGTAAAGGAGTAGCCGGGCGACAACATCGATCGACACTTGCCAGTAACCGATGTAGGCTTGAAGGTCAGTTGTATTAATGGTTGTCCAATTCCTTCCATATTTTATAAAACCTTCCAAATTCGTCATTTTCAATATGATTTGTTCAATTTTTGAGTGATCCATAGGCATAATGTTGATCCATTCAAATAGGCATAATGTTGAAAGGATGCCATTTTATAAATCATGGTATATCTTTTGATAACATGAGAAATTGTTATGATGTTATGAGTATAGTTCATACAATCCTTTCTATTTTTTGGATCACCTTATACCCCAGTGTTATCTGTGTTAAAAAAGGATGTTTACTAATGGAGGGTTAATGAAAATTACAAATACAACAATATTTTAGCAGATTTTTCAACCCCATCTAATCTTAGAAAATTCTTCTACTATGAATATATCCGGTGTTTTATCGATAGTGAAACTTCATATCCGAGTTTAAAAAAAACAATTTAATGTATAATATATTTCCTTTTTTTAATTAACAATATCTTCACTAGAATATTTCTCAAAAACACTTTTACATCTTTTATTGATTTAGTTGGATGTTCACGTTTTTTATTTTTGTTATAATAATATATGTTAAATTATTAACTATTTATTGAAATAGATACGCCTTGTGTGGAATAAATAAAAATTGCAGATGGGTATGTACCTATATTGGATACCTCAATTAACAGATATATAACGATCATGGGAGATGTTTGTTATAGGAATAATGATTTTATGGCAAATGATCCTTGGAAATAAAGTTAATTTTAAAGAATGATAAATTGGCTCCAGAGATAGTTTTTTAATTGTATGAAAATGATATGGAACATTAGAGTGATATTTTTTTAGTGGGTAAATTAGAAATACACCCATTTTAGGGCAGATAAAGAAGAAGAAAGATAGGGTTAGTTTTAAAGCCTCAGTCGGGGGTATAACACGCACCAACTTTTAACCAAATTGTTCTATTTTTCTCTGTTTGGCATATGTTTAAGTCGAGGAATCGACCGGAAAGATTATGGTGGCTTTCTTTTGGATCTGAAAGGAATAATCATCATAGACTATTTGGAAAAGGGTAAAACTGTTTCAAATTATTAATTGTTCTTGGACCATTTGTTACCGAGCTGCATCAAAAACACACACTATTGGCCCACGAAAAAAATATTTTCCAGCACGACAAGCCCCCTGGGCACACCTCAGCAGTTGTAGTCGCAAAACTAATCGAAATAGGGTGGTAACTCGAGATGCCCACATCACTAGCAATCTCCTGCAATTTCACTCTTCTGTCAGCTCCATATGATGGTTTTTATCAATGATTTCAAGAGTAGTAACCTCAATCGGGCGTTCAGAACGGTAAGCGTCACTTGTGCCAAAATTGCTCATCAAATTTTTTTGAAACCACTAATAAACTGTCCTAGTCGAAGGTGCAGATTCTGCTTCTTTTTATTCTCCCGAGGGGCTTTGCCTTTCATAAAGTAATGTTTAATCTACACACAAAATTCTTTTTTGTCCATTTTTTGTAAATCACTCTACGTCTTTGATTTCAACGAATGTCAAACAGAAAGAAACAGACAAATCTTACGGAAAGCTAGTAAGTGATCTTCCTAGAGATGTTACTAACTAAATATAACCTCGATGCGCCTCAGAGGTGCTACCTCTCGGATTGTTCATGGACTTTTCAAACGACCGTTCTACAGCCTGCTTACCAACTTATTAATCTTGGGTACTTTCTTTTTAAACAATCACTAGAAATATACAAACATTCTTTTTAGAGTATACAAGTATATTTTGTATTATGGAACAAGTAATAAAATTCTCCAGCTGATTTGATGCGTAAACGCTTCCTTCAATTAGGTTCTAAACCGTCTGAGGATGTACTGAAAAACTCAATAAAAATATTTTGCAACCCTCGAAAGAAAAATGCCTCCACTTTCCTTACCACCCAAAACAGTTTTTATAATCCTTACTGATGAACTCCGCTTCAAAACTTCCCCAGCGCGTGTGTACCCCATTTTTTCTCTCACATCCCCACACAACCCAGACACCACGCAGTTCTTAACACGGGAAAAGATGAAAACCATCAACTGAGTTCAATAGCCTGGATCTCAATCTCTGTGACCAATTTATTTCCCGTAAACAGAAGCATCTGATCCGGGATTACGATTTTGGAACAACACTTTAATACATTTGTTAATGTTATGAAGTTCTTCAGTGGGAACTGAAGGCTGCTAAGTGCAGTGACACACTTAATTCAGGTGACCTTCATACCAGTTTTGACTTTAATTATGTACTTTTTTATTTTTTGGTGTAGATAATCATTATCTAATGCAAATTATATATCGAAAAATATTAATATTTCCAAATATTATAACTACCGTAATATCTTTTGAGTGTGATTCAAAAAATTTAATTATCAATATCCATTTTTATTGGATAGCCATTAAAAATTTGGCCTATAACTTTTCCCCGTTTACAACATTCTGTATAAGAAATAAGTTCATTAACTTTGTGCTATTCCATTGCACACTTACGAGTATGTTTTGTTTTTATCAATGACCTAATTAAAAGTTATTAAAACTATATACAAAGTTCTGACAGACTTTTTGCACACACACATAATTTGCAATAAATAAGCGCAAATATATTATTTTGTCTAGTCTGTATGATTATGATGATGCATTTGCATTTGCAAAAAAATGCAGGTATTCAATTTGTTAACAGATATACAAGAGATTTCTCAAGCAACTTGCTTGTAATATTTTGCCAAATATATCGAACACACCTATATTATGATACAAAAATTGTCTCATGACATATTTGGTAAATGTATCACGTTGCTACCTTGATGAAGTCTTGAGTCTTAGCGGGGTGATGACACGGACCTCCGTCTTGAGTGAAAACAAAGTTGTCCCTGAACTTTTCTATGGCCTAACGTAGCACTTTATCAATACTGAAGTTCGATGTAAGCATCTACAATGAGACACTCCTTATTCTCCACAAAAATGGAGGGAAGACTCCAAAACACTTAAGACAATGGTTCTGGCTGGATTTTTTATTCTGAAGACATTTTTTCGATGTTCGGTTGTGAAGTAGAGGATGTTCTGTTTATTCACAGTCGTATCTCCATTAAAAAAATTTCATGGGAAAAGAGCAAAACTGGGCCCGAATTTTAGTTTCCCTTCAGAAAATTTAGAATCTTCTGTGCTATTTCTATTTTATTACTATTACAAGCCTTAACGGTACGTAGACGGGATAGGCCACCTCCCCCTAAAACCACAGACACCCCAATTAAATGCAGCAACCCGTGTAAAATATATATCCTTAAGACTGGGATATATTCTAATATTGTTATTGATGTCTCTAAATATTTATAAACAATACTATACAATGATAACACGATTAGTTTGAGATATTACATAAAAACTTACTAAAACCCCGACACTAATTAGGAGTTAGGACTATGCAACAGTTTGATCGTTTAGTCTATCCTTAGACAGAACAAGGGTTCCTTTTTTCCCAAACTTTTTCAATAGATGATGCTCTTTTCCGACCAACTTATCCATGCCTATAGGAATAATGGTCTTATTTGAAATTAGGGAGTAGAGAATTAATAGGATTTTTAAAATGATAAGTTCAATTTTGTTCAAGTTTTCAAACCGATCAGTTTTGGAGATCAAAATTTTAAACAAAGTGTCAAAGAGCCCCATAGTTCCACTCATTGAATGTGAGTAGATATTATAGTATTACTATTACTCCATCTGATCCAGGAATTGTATTTTAAGTCTATATGCAATGACTTCAACGCGAGATAATGACAATATCACTTGGGCTCCTATGGTTCTGGGTCATTGATTACTTCTGTTGATTACTAACTTTACCACATCCAATGACGACTGGAACCATAATCTTCGAAAGGATATAATACTTATTCCTTTTTAACCGACTTCTGAATCATTTAAATAGGTAGTTTGAAACTATTTTTTCTCTGAAACACCATTTTTTTATGATGTTTATGATAATTTGTGATAATAAATTATAAAAAGCTATATATTGGAGTGGTAATGCATAATTTTTGTAGTTGTTGATGATTTTGTTTATATTCTGCCTATATATGCAAATAACACTAGTGTCTAATATTTCATAGGAGTGAATAAATACTGTTTAGGTTCTGATTATTTTCTGTATTGGAACAACTGGATTCAAAATCAAGTAATACCAGCTTAAGATTAAATTTTACAATTACTTTATAACTATTTGACGAGAATCTTGTCCAATGTACATTATTTTAAATAATTGATGATGAATAAAATGGTCCATATTGTCCTAACAATAATAAAAAAAATCAAAGGATAAACAGACAAAGTGGACATTGAAAAATAAATTTTTTCATTTAGAGGGTTCGAGTGCTAAAAAAATCTTTATAAAAATCAGATTAAATAAAGCTCATATTTTTCTTTTTCCTAAAAACTACAATAAACAGGCACTTTGATAACTTTGAAGAGCTCTACACGATGCACTGCAGAGCACTGGTTCGGTACAACTGTTGTAACAAATCATAATTTTTAATTTAAT
Source organism: Lepeophtheirus salmonis (assembly GCF_016086655.4). Lineage (NCBI taxonomy): Eukaryota > Metazoa > Arthropoda > Copepoda > Siphonostomatoida > Caligidae > Lepeophtheirus > Lepeophtheirus salmonis. Next base: position 149,927 of record NC_052144.2, on the reverse strand, counting down.
TAATTACTCTTTGAAGAAATTGGCTAGATGTATATAACTTTTTTTAATGTTCTTTTAATTCGTTAGAGGGAGCACGGAGAGCTTTGCATTTATATCAAATGTTAGATGTTGTCTCCTTATTCACCTCACAGAAAAAACACCGCTCGTCTGGTTTCATTATAGAAGACACTTCAAGTGTACCTGTACAGGTTCTGTAAGCAAACCACTTTCCATCCGGAGACAAAAGGTGATTATTAAAGGCTCGACAAATTTGCTTTCCAGCCACATTCAGACCTCTTCGTCTTCGAACATTCTCAATTTATTTGATTTTAGATATTCTCCATATTGACCTTTGATCTGATAATCTCAAAAAGGAAACAACATTTCTGAAGGTACGTTAGTTTTTCAGTTGTAATTTATTGGGGTACATTTTCATGTAAACACTATTTTTCTATACTGCATCTTAGCCAAAAGTCTGTTACATTTTCCAAGATCTCGTACGGTGTTAACATTTGGAAAGACTCAGGAATCTGTAATGTTGAGTCTTTGACGGAGAGATACCTCAAGCTTCTGTAGAGTCCATTGAACATCACAAAGAAGAGAACTCAAAAACTTGCGACTGATAAGATGCTTCACGATTGGTTTTAGACCATCATTAGCATGATTCTGTCCTAAGACCTTGAAAGGTACTGAGATGTTCCAGAAATCTTGTTCTTTTGGACACTTCAAAATCCATTTCACCTGAAGTGCCCTCCTAAAACATATAAAAGCCAAAATGTATTTTGAAGGGTTATTGGTCTAAGGTCTAGTATCCTTATTCTTTTTTGGAATAGTAATAGTAATTTGGGTCAGGTTATTTATGTGAGAAAACCTTTTCCTTATTAATTATTATCCAATTCTTTTTTTAGAGCCTGAATATAACTATAGTGAAATAACTTATGTAGCCACCCTTCTTCAGCTTCGATCCCCCAATTGGCCAATCTTGGCAACCCGGTAGCTAAATAAAGCACTGAAGGAGCAAACTTTACGTTGTACAAGTTGACATGCGTCTGCAAGTTCAATCTCCTCCATTCAGCTATCCTAAAGTTTATAAGCCTTTCTAAATAGTTTTTATTTCAAATAGACTCTCCATGTCTTTCCCAATCTATTCCAAAAACCTTAATTTGATCCTGAACCGAGAACCCTCTAATTTTACATCCAGTAAAACCTCTATTAATTCAACTCCATTACTAATCTGTTTAGTTATTGTTGAAATTTTATCTCCACTATCCTCATCAGAAGAAATTACATCAAATCAATCATTACTTTGTTTTCTTTTTGTTAAACTTTTCTCTTTATCATCATCATCAAAAGGAACTACCTCTGGAATTGAAGGTGATTCCTTTTCGACGTTTGTATTCAATTTAATTGCCCTTTCTTCTATTTTTTTTCTTTCTTTGAGATAAACACCTTTAATGTTCTTTCATAATCAAGGATCCGTATCCTATTTTGACTACAATAATATTTTATATGGGCAAAATTAAAACAATTCTGATACTGCATTTTACTTTTGCAAACTTTAACTTGACTAAAGTTCCTCGAAATGTTATCATAATTTTTTACAATTAAAGCAAGAAAATTTTCTAAAAAAAAGATCATTTGATTAAAATTATACATCATAGAAAAAATTTAAATTTTTAAAATGCAAAAACCCAAGTAATCTATAAGCGTAAAATTCATTCAAAATTTTATGTCTATAATTGAATGATATATCTGTCTGTGCAGAAAATACAGAGACTTTTCTGGCCATGAAAGAACAAACATCGTACTTCCAGCGTTCCAGATAACAGGCAGTATTTGAACCATTATTCTGAGGATGTGAGCAATCGGTTTTTATTACTCGGACACTTACTGATGCTTTTTTTTGTGGTGATTCCTCTTCTTAGCAACTAAGTGTTAAAGGAGTATGGGAAATTCCCAGCCAGGGAGAGTTCCAGTTTTGAAAACAATTCCATACATGCTTCTCTCTGAAGCATACGCTGAGCATTCGGAAAGTATATTGAGGACTAATTTGTAGCTCTCCTGTGGTTTGTTTCTAAAATATATTCCTTTTCTTCCAAACAACGGTTAAAATGAAGCACCAGGGCTTTTTGCTCACACACATTTTGCTCAACTAGTAAAAGTTCACTATTTTCAACATTTCAGATCTTTTTATGATGGACAGCCCCCATTATTCAGTGGGCCATGAAGACACGTGAAAGATTTTTCCTATTTTTGATCTGAACGAATATATTTTGGATTTCAAATAATTTTTGGGAGATTTTATTACTGTATGATAAACACTTTCTACGATTTTTTACGATCTAATTTTTGTTGTATAGGCATTTAGCCTTTCCAACCCAGATCCCAAAGAGCTTGATATCCTTTTTCATTAAGAAGTTTGGCCATTCTTTTTTTATTATACCCGCAAATGGGCTGATTATTTCTGTTTTTTTTCTGGGCACATCGTCAGACAAGAAACAGTAGAAAAATTACAAGAAGGAACTTGTATCAATGCTTTGGCAAAGTCTATAACCATTACAGACATGTTTCTCTCTAATTGGAGTAAAGTTTGTACTAAAAAGGGTACGTTGTCCATAAGCTTATCCTTTAAGAATCCATATTGGAGGGGTTCAGATATGGAGTGGTTATTTTATTTATTCTGCTAACCAGCACACACGAAAATATTTTTTAAATGCAGTATGACTTAAGTCCTTTTTTTTAGACTTGCATCGTCGTAAAATCCAAACGAGCTAGTTATAGATATTATGACTTTTGTTGTGAGAGTTTCTTCCTCTATGATTCGAATCCCTACGTGTTTTTAACTTTATATAAAATCTCCTGTGATCACAGTTGGTCTAATCGATATTATTCTTAGAAGTTTTCTGTCGTAAAATTATAGGGCATCATAATTGGGCCCGTATAAACCAATTATGTCAATAGAACAGCCTCTAACTTCGCACTATACTTTTAAATTATTTCCTTTGGGACATCTAAAAACTATCCATGGGTTTAGGTGCTTCTTTATCAATAATGAGACTCCCCTTTTTGGGTTGATAAGACGCTATGTAACTATCTGGTACCAAAAAGTGGGGTTCCTTTATGCATCTTGTGTCAATTAAGATCACTCTGTCTGGGAGATTTAAATATTTTAATTTGCAAAACAAATGGTATCTCCTTTTGAGACTCTGTAAATAATTTACATAGAAGGAAAAAACTTTTAGCATTGTTTTTGTAGTTTGATGGGGTTTCTGGCTCATTTCCAGACACATCCACATCTGCAACAAATTTTTTTGGATTTGCCCCTGATCTTTTTTTAGATGGTAGGATCCTAAAAACATGATAAAAATATTGATTCGGGATTTTCTTAGTTCTATAGGAGATTAAGTTCTACTCAAGGTAAAACAAAACACAGGAAAATGAAAACAATGTATATTTTAATTTTTAGTAGAAATGTGGGACACATTATTATTGTTATTATTTTTGTTTTATTTTGTCTTTATACTGATATTCATAAAGTTTCAAATATGAAAGCAAGTACAAATATGAATGCAAATAATTGCATAAAATTAATAAAAACATGGAAAAAAATTCCGATATAAATCTAAGTTATACGAAGAAGTATATATTTTCCTATTAGATACAGTTTAACTTATTCAATTTATATTATTGGTGAAAAGACCTTACAATCTCTGCATCTCTTAGATTAGATCTTGTCTTATCACAAAACTTATCGACAGCTTTCAATATTACCATTGCCATGCAGCTTGAAAGGCATTCAAATTCTGGTCATATTTGCGAAAACATTTCGAATTTGTTGCTTCAATCTTGGGGGTGGTCATTATACAAAACGTTGAAGGGATGCTCTATTGGGCTAAGTGGGACCAGGATTCATTGTTTTTATTTCTGAGCGGCAAGTCATTTTGTGGCAATAAGGACCATTCTATCTTACAATTTTTGAAAAAAAAAAGTTACTTTCATGCATAAAAATATATTTTTTCTTAGAAAATAAACAGTGATACTTTTATTTTATTTTACCTAATGTAAGACTAAACGAAGGTGAAGAACTATTTTTTAGAAAATAAGAAATCATTGTAGGTTTATTTTTATAAAATTTGCTTCCAATATCTTGGGTACTCTATAATTTTCGATATTAGAATCATTTTTCGCACAAAATAAATTCCATTTCGAATTTACCAAGTAAAGTAATTGGTTAACGACTCCATTCGCCCAACTCTATAAAAAACTAGTTAATCATAGTAATATATGAAATACATATATATATATATATATATATTTCAATTACAAGATCTTTATATTTTACTACCTATATTGAAGAAAAGTACATACATATATCTTTATTTATAAATATCTCTCTGTATTGATGCATATCCTCAATACATCGATTTTTATTCTAAACAATATCTGTAGATTACATAAACATCATGTCAAAAACATGTATATTTGATTACCTTAGACTTAAAAAAAAAAATTATAATCTTGAATATTAGAGTAGTCACTAATTTTAAAAATATTGAAAAAATGAAGTGCAAATGATGTTGACAACTTGAAGAGTGAATTTTCTTTCCCAATGCAGTTGTCATATTAATTGAACTACTTATTCTAATACAGTCAAGCAATCATTGATATACAGGAGGTATTTGTATTTCAAACACGGATTCTGCATAAAAAATTTGCGGTGTTCGTAATAAATAATAAAAACGTTATATATATGTAAACGAAGAACTTTGGTAGTTTTGGATGAGCTTTTTATTGATTGTATGTTATATAAAAGGCCAATTTTTCTTGGGTGGGGGGAGGGAGGGGACCTGTAAGTATTTGATTTTTACCTAGGAAATTACTATAAAAAATTGCATTTAAAAAGGTTGCTTTGATTCAAAATTAAGTAAAAATATTTAAATTTTACTGTTTTGAAATGCTTGATTCAAAATGAAGTAAATACCAGATCCGATTTAAATTAAATTTTACAAGTAGTTTATCTGGCATACATTATTTTAAATAATTTATTATGAATAAAAGGGTTCTATTGTCCTAAATATACCAAATTAACAAAGGAATTGTAGTAAATAGAAGACTTTGAAAAAAAAAATCTTCCATTCTACGGATTTTAGTACTAAAACCGTCTCTATACAGCGTGAATTTCATTTAGCAGGATTTTACTTGATCCCAAAAACTACAATAAGCAGGTACTCCTTTATACTAAACCAGATTGAACATTTGTTTGTGTTCGTAAAAGATGGAGAGCAACCTTGTGGATTTGTTGCAAAGTTATAATTGTATGTCTTTGTTGCACTACAAGTAGAACAAAGGATCGAAATCAGAATAATTCTTCCCAATGTCCTTGCTGATGTCCTTATCCCCCCCCTCGTCATTGCTTCCCTCCTCCTAAATATTTTTATTAAATTATCAAGGTTACCAGCTTTATTTCCAGTTCCTTTTTAGTTCTTTTTAGAAATTTAAAGGACCCCTCAATTTTAGAAGAACGCGAAATCACACGAGATATTTTAACTGTTCATACTTTAAATTCGGAAGAATTGCTCAACGATGGTAAAATAAAATACTTTACTTTTTCTAAGCATTTGTTGAAAAACTGTTTTTTCTGAAAATTGAAAAAGAGAGCCAGGAACATTTTTGCTCAAAATGTAAGGGAAAAATAAGAATAAAAAGTCTTATCTCAGGGATATTTGATAAAAAAAATAACCCCAACAAAAATAGCACACATGCTCTATAAATTCAGAAGTACGAGAACTCCTTTACCATGTGATGTTTTATATGTTATTTAGGATATTTGTGGTATTTATAAAATTTACAATTTAATGGTTTTGCAAAAATTAATAACGTGAGAAGAAAATTTGTATAATATAATTAAGAAAAATTACAGCAAAAAAAATATAAAATAAAGTTAGACTGGGAATATTTTTTAAGCAATGCATCACTGAAACTTTTAAAGTGTTAAATTCTTAGCTTTCTATTTGTTATAGCCAAATAACATATTATAAGATCAAAGAAGTCTACTCTTGCTATCTTCTACAATCTTGCTAATAATGTGAAAAGTGAAAAGTAAATATATAGGCTCATAAAGAAGATTAATCAAGAAGATGAGATTTGGAAAACTTTTTCCAACTGTTCTTTTTGTACAGAGTGTAACAATATCTCTAATTTTTCCCCCGTTAATGTTCCTTTAATTGGTTAGATGGAGTTGCACTGATTAAGTATATGTAAGTAAACATTATAGTATTACAATTAATCCATCTGACCTAGGAATCTTTTGGTGAAATCCATATACATAAAATATATTTCTTTCTCTAGGAGTCACCGGGGCACGAACGTACACACTAATTTTTCATAAGTATTGAATTTTGTTATAAAAAACATACAATAGAAAACTGACTACGTTATTTTAAAAATATTGCTCCTCCAAAAAAATATTTTTACTTTTTTTTAATATGGTTTTTATTGGTCAAATGCATAAAATTGTAGAGTTGTTCAAAATAAAAAGAAATGAATTAATAAAGAATTTATTTTTCCCCAGTTATTTAAAAATGCATGAAGGATTTAAAAGTTGTTAAAAGAGGGGCAGAATATTCATTATATAATAAAAATATGAATTGTAATATAGTTTAAAGGTCTTTTATCAGTTTTTTTTTATCCAATTCACTTACTCCGTTAGTAAAAAGGTTGTTTAAATGATGAAGGTTTAATTTTGCTACCCTTTGTTCAACAATCATCACTTGTGTATCATATTATGAATCATTTCTCTTTATTTTTAATAGTACAGGTGATTGTAAATCATTGAGTATAACTTATTACCGACCCAAGAATGTATTTGCAAGTGGGAAGGGAAAGCTATTTAATGATGATGTTATTTGGGGGGTATGGAATATGTACCTTTTTGATAATTTTTTTACTATTTATAAGTGCCAAATTTGACAACAAACGAAACTTTTTTTTTAAAGGATCTAGATTTTAATTTTTTTTTTTGAAGGAATAAAATTTCAACAAATTACCTTTTAATAAAAAGCCAATTTAAAAAAGGACGAAAAATGTTTACTGCTTATAATGCAATTTTTATTAAAATTTAGTTTTGAGGTAAGAAGCGATCAAAGTCTAATATGAATATATTCAATTTATATGAAAGTGAGATACTCTCGAGTGAAAATCAGGGATTGTTAATATGACAAAAGATCTATTTAGGCTAAATGTAAAAAATAAACTTTTAGTTGACAGTATTATAATAGTAATACGTTAATTGAATATTACCCTATCTTAGGCCACAAATATACAACAATGCTTCGATTATAGCGTTGTTTTCTGTTACGTCAGAGGAAATCATATTATTTATTTCTAAAAATATACTTTTTTATAAACCCTATTTGCAAATAAGGTTACTCCCAATATATTTATGAAAGATACTATATATATCAGTAATTCCTTCAAGAGGCTTTCATATTTTTATTTATTAATAAATAATAGCCTTCATATACACACATGGGTTCAAATTTTATTATTATCGCTGTTTAAACTATTTTTTTTTTTAATCTTCACATAATTCGCATTTTACAATGATTTAATCCGTTGAATGTTTTTTTTAATAATAATTTGACCATCTCCCATTTTAATTAGGTTTTACAAACACTTTTAGCTAAACCTCATCTAAAGTAATAGTTATAATTTTGATATTTTTCTCAGCTCATATTTTATAGCATATGTTTGTAAAAAGGTTGACCTAAACCACCCTAAGATTTCATTCAACCTTCACATATCGTTTTTATGCAACTGTACCCATTCTTCTTTCCTCTTTTTTCATTTTTAATATGTAGCACATGCTCAATGCTATATGCCAAACGTCTCCAAGATTTCATGAGTAAGACTACATTGTTATTTGTACAATCAAAAATGACAGTTTGGATTTTATTCATAAAAATATGTAGTTACTATTATTGTAAAAAACAATATTTCATCCAAAAAGAAACAGAAAGATATATTTTTTTAGGCCCTTCTAAACTATCATTATCATAAATTTATCCACAATTTTTATAACGAATTAGGTGCACACTATATAAGTCTATATTTCATAATATTATATTATAAGAAAGATGTACCTCTATCTATATATTTTTTTGTTTTGTATATTATTGCCAATATTTCTTCATAGAAATAATCAGATGGCTTATATATATATATATATACACCACAAGAGATCATCAAGAAATTGTATTCCGCTTCTTTTGAATACAGAACAAAAGTATGAAACAGTGAATTACTTTGTCTAATTTTCAAAAGAATGAACCTTAAATCAGCCATGACGTATTAAGTGAGATGAGTTAATCAACAGCTGATAAAAAAATATAGTGTGTTTTGTGTTAATGAAGTATCGCTGTGACGAATAAACCTTGCTTATTAATATAGAAAATTAGATAATTAAGTTAAAAAGTACATTTCAGACGGATTCAATAATTTAAACTCGATTTAGTAGTGTTAGGAAGATGACCGTTTTCAATAAAAGAGAGGGATTAAAATTTTGTCGAAACTTTTTAAGGAATCATTCTTGTCTTTGATTTTTACTAAATGTAAGGACCAAGGAGGTAGTATCCAGTGTTCCCCTACTACAAAAACTGAGTGAGATGTAGATAAAATATAATAAATTCTAAGAATTTTCCATGTTACCGATACGATGCTGATATTTCGTAGTTGGTTTGATACATCGGACTACGTTCAGTTGTATTGCAATTATTCTTCTTGTTGATTTTTTTGTAATTAACTAATCAATAGTAGATTATATAGCCACGCAAGAGTACATGATTAATAAAATGCTAAATGGCAGATTATTGTACAATTTAGAAACGCCAATTTTAGACATTTTGATAAGCTGTAAGATATATTTTTTATATTTGTGTACAGAAGCTTTTAAAAAATTTTCCGTTTTTTAAAAAGATAATCAAATATATTTTTGAAAATAACATCATACTAAATAATTTGCTGTATTGTATTTAAGCATAAACTGCTCTTAATTACTTTTTCGATTGCTTTTCTTGGTCTTTTTATACATTTATTTACGGGGTTGTGTAAAATATGACCCACCAGTATATAAAAAATATAAGATTAGCTGCGAGCAGATATAAGATAAAGACAAACCCCACTCCGTATCCAGCAAGCACATATAGGCGGGAATTACTTCGATATCAATCCTCAATTTAACTACGAGTCCAACAAGGATTAAAGCTTATAACTTTGCAAAAATCGAGAATTATAGAATAATGATAACAGCTTTGGAAAATATTACAATACTTCTCAGATAGACTATCATCTAGACCTTCTCTCGTTCCTGAGGTAGAGTCGAAGCCGTTACTGACGCAAAAGGCGATTATATTGAATATTAATGTTTATTTTATTGTATTCAGATTGGCCACAAAGATCGTGTGATATCACACCTTTGGACTTTTTTCTTTGGAGCTACGTAAAAGCAAAAGTCTATGTGGATACACGAGCGACGATTGAAGTATTGGAAGCAAACGTTGAGCGAGTTATTTGTGAGATTCTGGTTACAATGCTTTAACACGTCATCGAAAATTGGTGCGAAAGAAAGGACCATTTAAAGGCCAGTTGCGGCCAACATATGAAGGGATTATTTTCTATAAATAATTTTAAAGGATTGTTTTTTCGGTTCATAATAAATTTTTGACCATAATATAATATTTTATGCGTGTTATTTCTACAATCCAAAAACCGCTCGTTTTGAATCACCCTCTATAAATACGCACTCATTTTATAATATGACATATATTATTATTTTTTAAATTGTTCCTTTAATTGGTAAGATGAACTGGAACTGATTAATTATATGTATGTAAGCATTATACCATTACATTTACTCCAAATGACCTCTGAATTTTCTTTTAAGTCCATATTGTATATTTTTCCTTTCCTAGTAGAGACCGTTACGTGAACCTATGCCCATTGAGTTCAAGAGAATAACTTCTCTCGAACGCGTTGTATATTGAGCTACGTCGATTCCATCCTATATTTTTTATTTGAACCAGCACTAATAAGCAAATCCTGTAAAGGTCGATTTATATATAGTGTTTATAAAACATAAAATGATCTTTCTTAGTAAACGTGATACATTTAAGTTAAAAATAAAATATTAAAAATTGCGTAATAGTGGAAAGCAGAAAAATTAACATAATAAATTAAAACCAAAATGTAAGTAAAATACTTATATATATAGATATGCGTCACAAAAAAAAGAATGCACTAAAAATCGCTTGAGGTCAGCCTCATTTACCTGGCGAAAGCATAAAATAATAGAATTTTAAAGACTAGTCGATTCATAATAAAAACTCTACTTAAAAATGTATGTATTTGGTTTTAGAGGTAGATGGAGTTATAATCAGAAATTCTCGTTTCGTGGAAGATGTAGCCTTTATATATAATCCAGAGTAGGAGAAATTGGTTTATCTTTTTGTTTTAATAACATCCTTAGTAGTACGTATATGATACCGAGTGCTGAAGCCAATCTTTTAATTTTGCATTGATAAATGTCTTTATCTCCAAATGAAGAAAAAAAATACAAAAACCTAGCTTGCATCTTTTCTAAGGATTTAATCAGGTAGATTCTTGAAGAATTCATGTAATCAGATCCGTACATAAAAATCAGGAGGACATAAAATATATAAAGTTTTATAATGGAGAAAGGTTACGAGTTTTGAAACTTATTTTAATAATTCCCAGGTTTTGATTTACCTTCCTTATAATGTAGTGTATATGCTTTATATATCTCAGATAACAAGAAATGTTAATTCCAATGTCTAAAAAAATAAGCTAGTACCTTAAAACTTGTTTGGATGAACTCTTTTTTGGAGATATGAAGCAGAATATAATTATTAAATTTATTAGTAATTCTCCAAGTATTATAAGATAAAAGCTCCATATTTGGTTTAAATATTTCTCAATTTTTTTTATTTACATAATATATCCTTTGACTACGATAATATCATCCATTTTTTGCACCTTTTTTTGCCTTGTTATGAGGTTAAAATGGGGACAATTTTTTTTTCATACGAAATATTGATCAATCAGATAATTTGTGCAATGTTACAGGATGAATCACATGGAAATTTCAAACAAGTGTATTGGATTGTGAAATTGAAAGTGATGACAATGCGTCTTCATACCACGAATTCCTTTTATTCCATCTTCAACTCAATTCCAAATTGAGTTGAAGGGAGTAAAGTTTCTCGGGATTTCTGTCCCTACAATGACAATAAAGAAAACAAAACGACAAAGTTTAAACCATGATGGAATCTATTTTCCACAACCAGTTTTAAGTCCTAGTCAACTTAACGTTGCAATGTTACAAGTAACATCATTGAAGAATTAGGAAATGCTTTTTGTTGGAGAAAGAAAGGAAAATGAAGATAAAGTATGTACAAAAAAGATTGTGTATAAGGAAACTCTATGAATAATGCATAAGTGAATATTTCATTCGATAACATGCTTATATTTTATGGTTCTTAATGTACAAAAAAAAACCTTTTTAAAAGTATGTCTTTTTACATTTTGATTTCTTAAGACAGCCTCATCTTTGTATATTTGATGGGGGTACAATCATCTATACATTTCGAAACAAACATCACATCACATAACATACGTACAAACATCGATACATAATATGTATCTATATAAAATACATTTTGTGTGTGTGTCTCCTTTATGGGTGCTCACATTTCTTGGGGGAGGTATAATATAAGAGAGGCTTATTCTATAGCTAAAGCACAAAAAATGTTTTTATGAGCAAAAAAAGAATAAATAGGCTATTAAATTATAAATAAAAAAATGACTCGCGTAATGAAAAAAAACTATACGAATAAATAAGTTTTTTGAATTTATCCAAAATCAAAAAAGTCTTGTGAACTGATATGAACTTTGTACAATAATATTTGTAGTTGTAGTCATTTTATATCAACTTAGCACATGGTATTTTTAGCAACTCTTCCATTTTGGATGATATTTGAAACCCCAAAAATGATGGATCGATTGAATATATACAATTCAATATCAAAGAAGAGCAGAGCAGCTGACTATAAAATCCATCAATCAATGGTCGACAAAAGATAAGTTAATCCTATTGATAATATTTTCCTTTTTTCATCTTTTCCTAGCTATATAAATAATCGGATTGAGATACAACAGTTAAATTCGAACAGATAAATTAAAAAGATTAAAAGGCAACTGTTAGGGCCATACATTTATGACGCCGGAAAATATAAAAAAATGACCCGTTCCCTCTCCTTCTGTCTGTTTTTTTTCCCCCCACAACTTGATAAAAACTAAGTACAACTTTTTGATGATTTGTCACATTGGATCATACGATAGAATGTTGTTAAGGTAGGATTGTATACTACAAACGTTTTTTGACAGTATTACACTTGATTAATTATGTCGTCACAAATCAGGTATGGAGGTCTGAAAGGAATAAATTCGCCATATTTTACATTTTTTCTTCCTAAAAAGGAAAATGCACATTAAAATCGATCAAAAAAATTTTGAGATGTATACAAGGTCGAGACTATTTCCGTTCTTATTGCACAAACAGTTGCTGGAGCAATTTCGTTTTAATGGGTCTAATGTGGCTGACAAGACATACAATATCGATATACAAAGTACAACTAGAGAATTTTTTGCGATCAGGAAGCGAAACCAAAACCTTCATCATTTTTTATTAGAGAAATATAATGAAAATTGTTATTGAAAATTTTTTTGCAATCAATCTTGGCAAGAATTTAGTCGAAATGGCTCCTCCTGCAGGTTTTTTTATGATGTTTTGCCAACCCTACTCTCAAAGACACTCCACACCCTGAAGTCCAGGGAATTGAGATCAAGCCTGGAAGAGGCCAAAATGTTTTGTCCCAAAAGTCAGCAAAGTGCTCCAGGATGTAGTTCTGTGTTTTCAAGGCCGTATGGCTGGGGCACAGGTACATTTTTTAATTAATTTTAAACAGTTATAATAAATTAACAATTATAAAGTAATGAGTTATTTGTTTAAGGTAAACCTTCTTCGGTTCTTTTATTCATATTCCATAAAGCAACACATTGGGCGGGGGGGTTATTTTGGGATATTAGAAGGGTACCTTGATGCTCAGGGAAGCGGGTGCGGATAAATTCAAATTGTTTTTGGGCCTAGCATTTATAACATCAATTCTGAGTTCGGTGTTGAATATGCCTTATTTCTTAACAAACGAATGGTAGCCTTGGTCATATTTTACAGTTCTTGTTGCAACTTTAGTGAGATTAAGACTAGCATTACTTGTTAGGTAAAAATGGAAGACATGCATCTTCTAATGAAGTATATTTTACATACCTTTTGATCTATGTTGTTCTCGTTCAACTTATTAAACTTTTTATAGAGTTTCTATGCTTGAAATGTGATTACATTTCGGAACCAATTATATATTGGCCAGTATTATTTCTTTTTTCTGTAGTTGGTCACATCATTGTCCGACAAGTCTATTCCACCCACATAACTTGAATATAATTGATTATGGAAATACAGCATTGGAATACTTGATTTTCTCTTTTGATCTTGAGTAAGTTGGTTCACAGATCCAACTGGGTCAGGCCCTGGAAAGTTTGACTCTAAAATATCCCCACATAGTTCTTATAAGCTGTTACTCCTAAATCTTGGCTTACTTACATAATTGATCTTATCTTGTGGTATACATTTTGTTATTTGCAATCCGGAATGTCATTGTTGTAAAATGACGGAAGAGGACAATTAGACATCATATCTCTGATCAGAGAAAGCTGAGACAGTTGGAAAGAGCCAAGAAGTTTCTACATTTTCCCAAGACCAACAAAAACTCGGGGACAGTTTTCCTATGTTCTGAGAAAAAAATTCCACTGTTGATGCGACTGTGAATAACTAGAACTGCCGCTACATAAAAACAAGGCAACTAAACAATGTATCATCTTTAGTGAGACATGACTTCCCACAAAAAATCCAGCAGGAACCATAGTCTTGGGCTTTGTGGTGTCTGCCTTCCCATTTTTGTGGACAGGAAGGAGCAGCTTAACGCAGATGCTTATATCGAACTTTTGGATAGGAATGTGCTACCTTGGACTAGAGAAAAGTCTATAAAATTAACCCAGTCGGTGGTTTTCATATATTTTATCACAGTATATATTCCATTTTTAGAGTATTCGATGACCTAAATGTAAGGAAGTGAATATGCACGCATTTTTAAACTTATAAAGAGTTAGATTTATTTTGTTTTTATCATAGACGCTCGCAACTTATCTAATAAAACGTCATACCAGCTATAATTTTGTGATAAACATTATCATTATCTTTGTAATTGAATTCAAAGAAATGCAAGGAAATTGTATTGCAGTAATATTGCACATACTTGAAGGTACTCTCTAGGAGTATGGAACAAACAAATATGTTTAGATATTTGTCGTAAGCAATATTAATTGAATTTATAATGTGTTATTATTCATCATTAAGTTTGGACAAAATATGGTCAATTTTGTCTAACTGGCAATTTTCCTTAATAGCAATTTTCTCTAGGGCAATCTTCCATTTGCAATTTTCACCAGGGCAGTTTTCCTAATACGTTTCAAATTGTATCTTGTTCATATACGTTTTCGTTTTTTTTAGATACGAAAAAACCTCAGGATTTACAACTTTAAACATAATGTTGTAATGAAGGACACCCAACTAACTACATATATACTTAATTAAAAGAAGAAACTAATAAGAATGATTGTCCTTGAAATAGTGCTTTTTTAAGTATATAGACAACACAAAAAAAAAAAAGTAATAAAAGATATTGTTATTAGAGAGTAACGCCGGTTTACAAATTACCTTATTAAATATTTAACGGAAGCAACAATCTTTAACTATGTCCATTCTTACAATTTCCTTCAAATCCTTGTAACATTGGAAGGACATATAAGTCAATAGATACGGCTGATCTTAACTGAGTGAAGTTTGGGACAAAGGTAAGTTTGAAGGGCTTTTTTACTTTTTAGGAGTAAATTATTTTTTCTTAATAACATACTTTTTAATATTTTTATTTTTATCCATATCATACATCAATATAGATATATACAGAGCATAAAATAAAATAATATATACTGCTTGGAAGAATTGCGTTACATAAACCTGAATAAGAATTTTAGTTAAAAATAAGACCACATAGCCAAGAACTACACTTAAAAAATAACAAACTAGCCCCAAACATATAAAAGAATAACTGAGAAAAAAGTTCAAAATATACATAGTAATCAATCCTTGGAGAAAGCGTTTATACCTCTGAAAATTAAAAAAAAAAAACTAGTCATGTATCTAACTGAATCCGACGGTCATTCCAGAAAAAAAAACAATATCTAGGTGCAGAGGACAAAACTATTGCTCTATTGTTTTTCTCTATAAAATGGTTCTCCACATTCTAATTTTTTAATAATAGGAGCTTTGGCATACTAAAGAACAAAATGTATGGTCCAATTTTCTGACCTTTTCGCCTTTGCTTTATGGGAAGTTGATCAAA